>NW_015386183.1:42416-106759 GCF_001527695.2 Protobothrops mucrosquamatus | reverse complement strand
GCCGGATCATGATCCAGGAGTCGTTCTTGGCTAGAGCGATTTCCATGATTCAGGCATCTCGCCAACCAGCGACAAATCGCATCTATGACTCCACATGGAGGAATTTTTGCCATTGTTGTGAAAGGTGGCAACTGGATATCTCGGACTTGACAATTCCACAGATCTTAGAATACTTCCTAGACGGCCTTGATAAGGGCTTAGCCCCTAATACCATCCATAGGCAGTTTGCGGCCTATCAACCTTACTTACCTGTGCCAATTCGGTCCCTTGGGCCCAGCATCCCAGGATACACGCCTTTGTCAAGGGCGCCACCAACACTAAGCCACCCGTGGTACACAGGTATCCCTCTTGGGAATTACCTCAGGTCCTACGGGCCCTCACCAGGCCGCCATTTCAGCCTCTCACAACTAGTGCTCTACGGTCCTTGTCCCACAAGGTCACCTTCCTGGTTGCTATCACGTCAGCCAGGCGCATTTCTGAGCTGGTTGCACTGTTGGTCAGGGATGACCTCTGTATTTTTCAACGGGACCGGGTGGTCCTTCGCTTGGATCCCACATTTGTGCCCAAGGTCAACTCTCTTTTTCATAGGACCCAGGAGTTTGTTTTGCCGGATTTTTGTCCTAATCCTTCCCATGACTTGGAGGGACAGTGGCACATGCTGGACGTCCGCAGGGCAATACGCCGATACATCAAACAAACGGCGTCCTTCCACAGGTCCGAGGCCTTCTTCGTTTCCTTTCACCCTGCCTCTCTGGGACAGAAGGTGTCTGCCTTTACTATAGGCAGGTGGATCAGGGCCTGCATTGCGAAGGCGTACCAGTCGTTTTCCCTGCCAGCTCCAAGTCGTGTCATGGCTCATTCCACTTGCAGCACTGTGACCTCTGCGGCATGGGCCACTCAGGCGTCCATCGAAGAGATTTGTAGGGCTACGATATGGTCTTCGCCTTCCCCATTTGTTAGACATTATAAAATAGATCGCTTTGCTTCCGCGGACGCCTCCTTTGGTCGGAGGGTCCTTCAGCAAGTGGTATCTGGGTAAGCGGACCCGGCCTTATCTGTTTCCCTTCCATTGGGACAGTGAGGCTTTGGTATGTCCCATTGGTGGATTCTCCATCTCCTGAACGCCTTTTCTCAGCACGGAGATGGAGAATCCACTCCCACCCCTTAGGGTCCGTGAGGCCGGGGTTAGGGGTCTGAGAGCCAACACCTTCGGACTGTCATCAGCTGCCTTCGCCCTCGTCAAGATTGGGATTCTCCTAGCCCAGCAGGGGATGTGACAAGTTTGGCTGACTTGGTCTCAAGGGCAGGAAGACAGAGCAAACCCATTGGTGGATTCTCCATCTCTGTGCTGAGAAAAGGCGTTCAGTAAGACAACGTCCCTTTTGTTGTACAACTGCAGAAAAATATGGATTATTTGATAAACCATAGTTAAGTTAGAGTTGCTACACAGGGAATCTGGGCAACCCTGAGATAGCAACTCTAAATTACATAAATCATGGAAATGTAGTGTCTGTACCTAGTCAAAGAATAATCAATTATTTCCCTTGTAGTGAGTGTCTTCCTAAATCCAGTTCATTTCCACAGGGTAATTTTTTTAAAAAGAATGATGGTAGTAAAGATCTGATCATGGAGCTCTTCTTTAAAATCAAAATTTTAAAATCAAATATAATTATTTCTGAAACAAAGAAAGCATACTTTGATATAAAATTCTCAATGGGTTAAATTTAAAATTTAGTAAAAATGCTGCCTGGCTATGAATTTCTTCTATGTTTATGTATAAAAAAAAGGCACTCAAGATTTCATACTGTACTTCCACACCACAGAGTAGCAAACAAATGTAACTTGTCCAGGGTAGAATAAATGAGCCTGAAGCAAAACCACAGACACAAACAGGAGAGAGGAAAGCAAGGCCAGAATTTGCAAATGACCCCACATGTTATCTACAAACATCATTAGTATGTCCAGAAGCTGGTAGTCTGGGAACTGAGTAATTCCAAGATCCTCTTTCCTGTTCTCCTCATAGAAGAGCAAACGTGGACTGGTTGGTCATGCCTTGGACCCATTCTGCAAAAAGCACCTCCCCACTTCTCTGCCAACATGAGTGTCTTCACAAGCCATCCATAGAAATCAGAATACTCTTCACTCATGTAACTTAGCTCCACCCTGGAGAAATTCATCTGAATATCCTTAACACATTAAATAGTTAACAGACACATACAAGCAGACAAAACCCATGTACACATATATACTTTAATAAAATTACTCCCTTAGATTTTCATCATGTATCTCCCAACTAATGCTTTTCTTTGGGTGGCAAGGAAACTAGTCAGGCTTCAGAATAAGGGAGTTGGCTGCAACTATCACCATTTTTATTTCCTAAGGATTCCTCCAGGGTTCATGTAGGATAATACTGCACCTACATTTCAATTTTATTTATTTTTTAAAATTAACAATAAAGAGATATAAGGAATCCAGCAAGTTTAGTGCTAATAAAATAAATAGTGCTAATAAAATAAAATATGGCAACAAATTAATTGCCTAAAGAAAATCTATTCTATAGATTTCTAATATTATTAAACATGACAAAATAAAATTTGTGTTTCACTTATCATGCATAATCATGTTTTGTTTTGCATTTATAATAACCGTTATTTGCATAAATAATAACCAATAAAGTAAGTATGAATTCTCACAATATGCCATGAAATTAAAATAAACAATTCCTTTTGTAGACTCCTCCAACGGTACAAAGAAAATTTATTACAAACTACCTTCAAATTACAATATATGTTAACAATTTAAAACCCTTTCCGTTTTTGTCCGTTATTTCGTAGTACCAAAGTCTGTAAGTAGTGTAGTGACTTTGGTGTATGAAATATATCTTTTTCTTGGGATAGGTAGTACAACTGTTCATGCTAAAAATATTGCAGATATGTACGTTCATATCCTAGACCAGTGATGGCGAACCTTTTAGAGACCGAGTGCCCAAACTGCAACCCAAAACCCACTTATTTATCGCTGGATGCCAAGTGGGCGTGGCCCACTGGGTCTGCATGGCTGTAGTCATGGCAGATTGGGTTGGTGTGGCCAAGGTGGGCGTGATCACCTCGATGTTGCTCGTGGGGAGGGACGCCTGTGGGGGCTGGGCAGAGTTGGGGGAGATCCAGGGGGTCTCTGGCAGGTGGGGCGGTGGGTAGGAGGCTCGTCCTGCTGGGTGAGGCAGGGCGGGGGTGCCATTGTCACAGGGCAAGGTGAGACGGACCGGGGTGGCTGCTGCCTGACACCATCGGCCCCTGCACACAGAGGCCAGCGCATGGGTGCTGGGATGCATCTGGCCATGTGGGACCTCAGCGATTTTGTGGGCAGCTGGTTGAAGAAGGACGGTTGCCATCTCCGGGGCATGGCGTGCGTGCCCACAGAGAGGGCTCTGAGTGCCGCCTCTGGCACGCGTGCCATAGGTTTGCCACCACTGTCCTAGACCAATCCCAGAAAAAAAGTAAGATCTAGAATTTGTCATCAATATGATGAACAAAATATCAACTAGAAATGTTGGAAGTTGAAATATATATAAATATATTCAGCATGAACTGTAAAACAATAAACATACAACATCCTTTTTTCAACTGTTGTTAATTCAGTTCCTCATATTACTGGGTCATAGATTCTACCATCTCTGTTTCTTGTTTTCTGACAATTTGTGCAAATTACTGAGAAAAGATTTAATGATTTGCTCCACAAGATTTATAATTACATTTTTAGAAAAATGCCATGCTAATGACAAACTAAGGTAGGGATAGAAAACTTTATCTTTCAAAATTTTATCAATCACTCTTATCAAGTATATTAGTTTTGAAGAATGATGAGAATGTGTAAGGCCACATATTGTCCTCCTCCATCATAAGGTGCCATCGTAGGCAATATTTTGGGTCCCAGTGAGCCTTATGATTCTTTTCCTAAGTCACCCATGCACAGGGAGAAGTCCTTTTTCTATTTTCATATCTCATAGCCAAGCTGACTCATATGATTGAAAAAGGAACAAACGGTTAATTTGTCTGAGATTTAGGAACATGAAATAATCTGTTTCTGAAGTTATAGAATGTGAATAGTCCACTGTCCTTAAACTAATGTTTACATTTTAAAAATCTCTATGACAGAAGGGGATTATTAAAAATATAAGAAGTAATCATATTAATTGTACTTTATTAATTCTGGGACCTACCCACTTTTAAATGCAGCCTGTAGTTCACCACTCTAAATCCTGTTCTTATGGTACTTGCAGTTTACATTGGCACTCCTTGGCAATCTGTGTTCCCTCTTAATCAGAGGATGATAATGTTTCATATGCTAACATCTTATCCTCAGTCCAGAAGTGTTTTAAATGTTCTTACAATGATTCTTTTTGTTATGGAAACAACTGGTGTTCAACAACTGGCAAAGGAACTCAAGCAACCTCTTGGAAAATGTGGCTAGACTCCTTGCCCTCAGCTCCCTGCCTACAAGATATATCAGCCACGCCACTGACTAGGCAGCTTGAAAATATCGCCTCCCAGTCAGGGAGCACAAAGCCTTTGGTTAGCAAGGTATTATAAACCCAGTATGGAGGCCATGCCCCAAATTTGCAATGGCCTTTACTTTGCTGACTGAGAGCAAAGTGGCAAAGTAAGCTAGCAGTGCACTTGACCTGAAATTTTTATACCTGAAAATATTGCCCTAGAGGTTGTCAGGAAGAAAAAAAATGTGAAAGGGAGAATGGCATAATTCTTTTATAAAATGTCAGATGAAGACAGAAGGGTCCCCAACCATTCTGAGTCTAGTCTCACCCATTATTGGTAAGTGTAGGTTCCTAGGCAATTATTCCAGCAGGTATGGAGCCCAGGTGTAAAACTGAATATGGAAAGCTTTCTTAGATATGGCAATGTAAGACATCTCTTGGAAGAAAAGCAGAAGATAGTAACAGCTGTTTCTGTGAATTCAGCACATTAAAAAAAAACCTAAACATTTGGGGATATGTGCAATATTTCATGTGTGAGCCTTCACTCGTGTAACATGACTTTGTGACATTTTTCTCTTTCTGCCCATATCTCAGGTCTATTTTGAAAGGTCCTCCCTCTTCAGCAGTAAATTTGGCACTAGAATACAATGAAGAGAAATTAGTAAGTATCCCCAGTTCAACTAACTAAAAGACTTGACTAATTCATTACTACGGTATATACTTCAACAACATAGACCAGGGGTGTCAAACTCAATTTCACTGAGGGCCACATCAGCATTGCAGTTGCCCTGGGAGGGCCGGGTGGGTGTGGCCAGAGTGGGTGCAGCCTACTGGGTGGGCGTGGATGGAGTGGGTGTGGCCTACTGGGTGGGCGTGGCCAGTTCTACATCATTCGCATCAAGAGTGCCTATGGGGACCTGGGCAGGAGTGGGACAGATCTGAAGGTCTCTGGCAGAAGGGGGTGGGACTGGGGAAAGTGCCAAGGCATGGTCCACTGGGGCAAGTGCCAAGATGGCCACCACAAAATTGTATATTGGCTCCCAGCTGGCCTGGGCCAGGGCCAAGATAGCAGGGGCCGTTCCCTCACTGTTTCCAGGATGGCTTCGCGGGCCACCTGAAACCACTTCACGGGCCGCATCTGGCCCCCGGGCCTTGTGTTTGACATGTCTGACATAGACAGTAAAGACTGATCTGTAAAAACAGGCTTTTCCCACAGAAATGTTAAAAAATCCTTCCTAAGACCTGTTCTATCAATGCACAATTTTCTGCCTCAGTGGTGCAGCTGGATGCAGCTGGATGAGTGCAGAGGTAGACTTTGCACCACGTAAGGGCCCACAGTTGAGCAGAGGCCCTATCCTGCCTTTCTCATGCTCTTTACCTTAGCAACTCTCTGCAGAAATGAGCGTCTTTGTTCTGAGGTGACCCAAAATTCTTTAAAAAGTTACATGCTGGTGAAAGGAAGGCTCCCAATGAAGGAATGAAAATGGACAGAAGGTAGGGAATATATGCAAATATGAGTGGGAAGAATGCAGGTGGAAGCTGAAAGGACAGTGTGCATGTATAACACTCAAATGTCACTCCCAAGGCCTCTTCCATTCTGGCAGCACCTTTGGTTTACACAGGGGTAGTCAACCTTGGCTCTTTTATGACTCGTGGACTTCAACTCCCAGAATTCCTGAGCCAGCTGTGGCTCCCAATTCTGGGAGTTGAAGTCCACGAGTCATAAAAGAGCCAAGGTTGACTACCCCTGATTTACAAGAATAACACTGGCTTTCTCAGAAGGCAATTCAAGTAGAGGAATGCAATCCTTCAGATATTGCTGGACTTCAATTTCAACAATCTCAGCCAACATGGCCATAGATGAGGGATGATAGAACTTGAATAACAGAGTATCTAGAAAACTATAGGTTCATCATGCTTGATTAGTTAATATTATGGTATCATCAAAATGAAAATGTCAAAATATTGTCCGCCATCGAAAACTTTCAGAAGCCAAACAAATGCAACAGATGCCTGTTTAGAAAGAAAAGTCTATGTTTATAGGGTCTCATTAAGAGACTTAATTATGAATAGATGTGAGTGATGTATGTTCAGGGATAATCTACTTACCAAAAGTCGTCTTTTGCCTTCAAAGAAGTTCAGAAGGTTTGTCACAGATTTCTGTGTGAAAGGCTTAGCGTGGGGTTTCAGGCTTCCTCCAGTCTCTATTTTGCTCCCTTTCTTGTTTTTCTTGTTGCGCTCTTTCTCTTGCTTGCTTTTCCTTTCAGCTCTGTCCTTCTTGGCCTGCCTCTCAATTTTCTTGTCATATCTTTCTTTCTTCTTTTCAGATTTTTTTGAAGGGATGCGTTTTTTTGACTCTTTGGCTTTCTTGGGTGGAATATTTCCTATGGGGATGCTTTCCTCTACATGAGGACTGGTAGGCTGCCCTAAGTCATATTTATCTTCATATTCATTGCTCAGTATCTTATCCTGGGCTTTCTGTTTGGACTGCTTGCTTTTAGGAGGCTTCTGCTGGCCAGCTGTGATGCCAGGGTCCCGACTCTCCTTCTTGTCTGTCCGATTGTCTTTGAATCTGCCAGCATTTGCCTTGGTGTAATGCTCTGAGGTGGCCCTTGGGATTTCTGTGTAAGTGTCATAATGACTGGCTTTCCTGGGTCTTTTAGTAGCTGTTGGTTGTCTTTGACCTGGATGCTTTCCTCTGCGGTTTTCCTTCCCCATGGAAAGGGATGTCTCTGTCTCAGAAGCAATAGTTGTCTCGGGCTCTGTAGGAAGTTGGGTGAGTGACTTTGTGGTCCATATTCTCTGTGTAGTTGGAGTAGTTGTGATGGTGGTTGTGGGTCTGCTTGGTATTGTCGTTATTCTGGCAATTGGCTTGAGAGTTGTGGTTGTTGGAGGAAAGGTAGTGGCTCTAGATATAGTGGGCGAAAGAGATGGCAATGTGGCCACCACCACTTTCTTCACAGTTTTCACTCTGGTTGGTTGCATTTTGCCTTTTCTTGTTTCTTCCTTTCTCGGGAATGACTGGACACGACCACCACTGGGAGCTGCTCTTGTGTTGCTGCCCCCATTGATCCCTTCCTTGATGATCTGGCCCTCTCCTCCAGCTGCTTTACATTTCTGAATGAAGCCTTTTTGCCTTGCCTTCTCAATCTTCCTGATGGGACTCTGGTCAATGACTTCATATATAGCTTCCAACCTTACTGGGTAAGGATAGCGTTCCTCAACTTGTAACGTCTTCTTTAACAACACCATTCCAAATTTCCCGTTCTCTAGTTTCAAAAAGCTCATGAGTTTGGGAATGAGGCTTGGATCTAGAGGCTGCTCTAGGATTTTCCCTTCAGGGGATATCTTCCTAACTTTACTATCTTCTTCACCTTCCCCGTGGAACAGTATAATCTGCTGGACATGTCTTTCCGCTAGCTCACAATAGACATTGTCCTTCAGCAGACTCATCATGAGCCGGTAATAGCCATCTGAGGCATGAGGAACAGAGATAATCCAGACTCTATTCTTGCCTGCAAAGCTAGCCAGGATATTGGGAGAACTGGACCCTAATGGAAAACGCACAACACGTGATTGGACTGCAGTGGATGTTCCTTCATCTTTAATCATTTCCAACTTAGGTCTTTTCATCTGCCGTATTTTTATCTCGCCAGTCCTTATCTGAACCTGAGATTTATTTTTTGAGGAAGACGCTGCTAGGTTTTTAGGTTCCAAAGAATCCCTTTTAACAAGGGGACGTTGCCAATATCTCCCAGAAAGATTTACACGTCTTTGAGGCACCTTGCCCAACCTGGGCTGGGTTGAAATAGATCTCCTGAAATTGCTCCTGTAGGCCACAGGTTCTTTTCTGACTCCAAGACTCCCTCTCTCAGCTTGCCTCATTGGCTTATGTGAGCCACACACTAGCCATGTTGCCCATAACACAGTTAAGCTCACAACTGGTGTCCAGTTCATTGTGACCCTAAAAAAGAAAATGGGAGGAGAAACACATTATTAGTGGGCTCTCAGAAAAGACCAAAGGTATCCAACATTCTTAGAGTGAGTCGTCAGCAACAGAAATCTTGCTGATCCTCCCAAAACACATTTTTAAAAATCTAGGGTTGCCAGGTGTCCACTATTTGAGCGGACAGTCCACTTTTTTCACATTATGTTCACTATTTTTTTCTCACAAAATAGTGGACATTTTTTTATTCAAAAGCTTTATGATGAAATGGTACGTAATCTAAAGCTGTACAGTCTACTTTTTTTACTACTTAACACCCCCCCCCCGCTTGTCCGCTATTTTTGGGAAGCAGACCTGGCAACCCTATAAAAATTGCTTTGCACATTTCTACTGTTTTTTGTGTGTCACTCTTCTCTTTAAAGATGAGAGTATATGTGTCAGTAACAACCCCTTCAGTGAAGAACAAAACTAACCACATTCTGCTAGAAGGGACTGTTGAGATTCTGAAGATGAACCTATGAATTGAAAGTAGACGAGCACTCTTGTCCCTGGGAATGGGTGGGGGACATTCTTCAACAATAATGGCAGTTATCAATGCCTGGGAGTGCTTGATACAGAAAAGTCAAAAAGATTTGTACAATCTACACACTGTTAATACAGCCTGCCTGCCTGTCTCCCAGACCTAGACACATACAGGATGTCAAGAGTCTCAGAACAGCAATGAAACTTACTCTTGCAGCAAGTTACTCTTCTCCAAGATTCTTTCAGATCCTCTCTTTCAGACCGCGGGGGTTGCCATGTAGCTCTGCTGGGGGCAAAACAGATTCCCCCGAAAGGCTTGTTAGTGTTCAGGGAAGCGGATGCAGGCAAACAGACGCTGCCGCCCGGAGCTTTCCTCTCTCCATCTAGCCGCAAGCTCTGCCTCTTTTCGGGAGCAGCCCCAGAGAGGCGCTTTTCACAGAATTCGCTGCTGCTCCGCTCTTTCTCTCTCTTCCACACTTTCACGGCCGCCTCCACATCAGTTCCGCTCTCTGGCCTGCAGCGGGGCTCCTTTGTCTCTCGGGAACCGAAGCACCAGGGCTAATACATTTACCAGGCAAAAAGGTTTAGAGACGCTCATCAAGCGAGCGAAGAAAATAGCGCGCTTCTCTTTACCTTCCTAATCTTCATTCCCAAGGCTGTCTGCCTCCCTCCCTCCCTTTCTCCCCTCCTCCCCCTTTTGGAGTTCCTCCCAGAAATACTAGGAGAGAGAGAGAGAGAGTCAGCCCGTTGAACTGATAGAAAACTCATTACCTTCTTTCCCTGTTGACTTCACTTTTGACGGAGAAACGAGGAAGTTTGTTATGGGCCTGTTATATGACTTAGGTCTTAGGACAATTATAATGGCTCCTTCAGCGACCTCTTTCCAAAAGTCCTTCTCCTTCTTTAACCTTCCACGTTTTCAAATCGACCCTCCGTTTTTAAAGAATCGAGTAGAGGTCACGAGTGAGGACCAGACTTGCTGAGACTTAGTGCAGCCTATGGAAATCATCTAGACGAACTCCTCACAACCAAATTTGAACCTATTGATTTGAGGAGCAACAGTGGACTGTTCCATTGATTTCTAACAGCAGCTTTGTTCCCAATTCTTTTATAAAAATTGCAAGTATTATATTTGGTTATAATGTTCTTCAAAGCAACACTATACTAACAGCAAGATGTTTCTGACGTTTTAGCCAGTGTTTGGACAGTCCATATTCTTAATTTAGTTCAATCAATCATTTTAATTTATGGCCCAAAGGCCGAAAAGCAAGTTATAAACATAATCTAAATTTGACACTGGATAAAATAGTTTAATAAATAAAATATTTAATATATATTTTACAATAGTCTTAAAATCCTAGCTCATTGATTACTAAAAGTCTACTAAAAAGTTTTCTGTCCTCCCAATGTTAATACCACAACAGCCTGTTAAGTAGTTTAGACCCAAGGTTACTTAATCAACTTCACAACAGAAACTGAAGGAGATTCTTAGACACTCACTAGTTATCTTAGAACCTACATGCTTGTAATGAAATTATTGATCCACCATAAAGCATATTCCTTCCACATAACCCCCCTTTTTTAAAAAAGGAATCGAAATTTAACAGATATACATAATCCAAGACATATATACATATGTGTATATATATATAATGTATATATGTATGAACTTTGTCAAAGATTATGCTGCAAAGAAGCAACATCTTTTTTAATAAGAATAACAGTTTGCAATTTGTTATTCTTTTTTAAACAATCATAGAGGGAGATTCTACACTAGCATGTTAATATCTGCTACTCCCATAAAATTATTATTTTCCAACCCACTTTCACTTCTTTCTAAGCTAGAAACCTCCCAGCATTCCATTTATTGGGCCACCACCTATTATACATTTATTTATCACTTATTATATAATGCTACATTAAAATTCCTTACGGTTTACAAATACTACAACAAACAGTAATTACATAGGAATCCTTTATTTAAAACCTACAGTTGTTGACACAGCATCAGAAATACATGTCCTGCTAATTTTAGGAAATTGATATGTTACACTAAGTAAATGGAACATGTATCTGTAGTGCCCAAAATGAATGAAGACAAATACAAATAGAATACGGCCAAAACAAACAAACACAAAATGTTTACATCAAAGACCTTCTTCCAACAATCTAGAAAATGATTCACATATGGATATTACTGAACTAATAATACAAAAATCAAATTATATAAGATGAAAGAGAAAGAAAGAAAGAAAGAAAGAAAGAGAGAGAGAGAAAGAAAGAAAGAAAGAAAGAAAGAAAGAAAGAAAGAAAGAAAGAAAGAAAGAAAGAAAGAAAGAAAGAAAGAAAGAAAGAAAAGACGGCCATTTGTCTGAAATGGTATAGGATTTCCTGCCTGAGCAGGGGATTGGACCAGATGACCTCCAAGGTCCCTTCCAACTTTATTATTATTATTATTATTATTATTATTATTATTATTATTATTATTATTATTATTATTATTATTATTATTATTATTATTATTATTAAAATGTTGACATGCAACTTAGCTGCTTCTTGCAAAATCACAACTTAAGCTAAAGAAAGCAAAATCATTAGATCATCTTTTTCAAGTTCTGTCATGTTTAGGGTGTAGTGAGCACTGATTATGGCGCCCTTATTAACATAATTGTGGTTGCACAGTTTCTTCTATTATTTTCTTGTATGTTAGTAGCCGCTCTTCTGGAATGAAGTAGTCCATTCATTCCAGAATGCCAGTGTTAGACCTTACATTTTTCTTGACAACTTCAAGTTTGCCTTTATTCACAGTTCTGACATTCCATGTGCCAATCTGGAATTTACAGCCCCAAACTTTTCCTTTCCCTCTGTGACATCAGCAGCTGGACGTCTTTTAGCTTTCATCCACTCATCCATCATAAATACTGTTTAAAAAACATTAAAGACCCAGGGCCTGGAAATGGGTGGTTAGATGTCCAGTTGAGAGGTTTTTGCTGATTTTTTTTTTCTGTGTTTACCATTGGTGACCACTGTAGTATTTTATTGTTTGGTAATATTAGTTTTTATTGTTTTTATGTGTAACTTTGTGAGATAAGTGATCATATAAGTTGATAAAATAAAAGAAGCATTAGTACTACTTGCATCTGCCCATGCTCTTCCCCAGCAGGAGAAGATATTTTCTTATTTGGAGGGCTCACCCCTGTATCATATTGACATTGGTCTGGTTGCAAAGGTTTATTTGGTTTCCTCACTGCATACTGAAATGGGTTGCCATTTATTTCCTCCATAGACTGTATTTAATCTAATTCTTATTCTATGATCTGTTCTTCTAGGAATGTACATTTTCAATGCGTATAGCATCATTGTTTGTTCATCTTACCTACTGCAAGGGATCAATGAAAGATATAGTAGAGCCCAAAATTAAGCAGTCTGTATTAAAAATGTGAAATTTAGCACACATACCTTGGCCCAAGTTAACCTTGATTTTCTCTTCTAGTTCATGAATTAAGCAGAACACTCTTACCATATGTGTTTCTAGCAGAAAGAGGAGGGTGCAGTAGTATACATACTTAAGCTTCTTTTTCTTTTGAGTTGAATTAACTAATGCTGACTTTGAGGACAAGCCACATATTGACCAGCAAGCTAGACAGTTTCCTGACAGAACAATGAATCAGTCAAACAACTTGCCTCCAGAAGTTGTGGGTGCTCTAACAATAGAGGTTTTTAAGAAGAAATTGGGCAACTGTTTGTCTGAAATGGTATAGGGTTTCCTGCCTGAGCAGGAGGCTGGACTAGAAGACCTCCAAGGTCCCTTCCAACTCTGTTGTTATTCCTATTAAGTACAAGTCACTGACTATTTTTCAAGGGCAGATATGCACAGCATTGACCTCTATCACTCTTTTCTCCCTTATGGAAGGCAGAGGAAACCAATATTTGCCTATCTTTTTCTGCTACACATCAAAAATAGTGTTTTCTGACATGTGCAGTTCAAGTAGTTTCATCTGCCCCACTTTAGTTTATTGTAAGATAACACCTCCACTGCTATTGATTATTATGTATTACTGGGGCAGGAATACAATGTCCCTGACCGCGATGATGATTTTTTTCCCAAATTTATAAATTGAATAGTGAAAAGCTAGGAATTTTGTTGGCTTGTTTATAGTTTCATTGAAATGGTGGCCTATTTCCTTTTTCTTTTTTTTTAAACTGGGTGAAACTGATGAGATTTCTGTCACGTTCCCTTCCAGCTGAGGAAAAATGGTAAAACGCTGTCACTCTAGGACAGTGGTTCTCAACCTGTGGGTCGGGACCCCATTTGGGGTCGATCGACCATTTCACTGGGGTCGCCAAGCAAGGCTGTCCGCCATTTTTTTTGTCCGCCATTTTTTCCCCTTTTCCGGCGGGTGCCTTACCTCCCTTGAGCTGGGCCAGCTGGTGGTCGGCCTGCTCCGTCTCTGCCGCTTGCCAGCTACGCCTCGGCTGGCGCAGGGCGCGGAACCACATATGCGTGGCGCTCCCGGGCAGGGAAAGTCCTCGACTTACGACCAGTTTAGTCCTTGACTTTCAACTGGTTTAGTCCTCGACTTACGACCGGTTGGGGTCGCGGCATTAGAAAGGTTGAGAACCACTGCTCTAGGAAGTAAAGCTATGGTAAATATGCTCCAGACAGAACTTCAGGACATCCTTTGGCCAAAGCAGTGAAAGGGATAAACCCCAAAAATAGATTTCTTAAGCTAGCTTTATTTACACACAGATATCCATTAGCTTAAGGCGGCAGTGAAAAAACCTCTAACAGTTGCATATTAGTCACAAAATATAGACCTTGCTCTGTATATATATGCTAACTCAGGATTATTAATTTGTGGGTAGTTTAAATACAATAGAAAGGTTTAATAATCATGCTAAGATTAAAACAAATTATGTTATAGATTCAAATCACCCCTAGCAATGTCTACATTTAGTGGTAGCACTATCTGGCTTTGAGTGATATCAAAATGCTAAGCAGGGATGGATATGATTAATACTTGGAAGGAAAGAAATCCCAAAGCTAGAAGCTGGAAAAAAAATGTATTGAAAGAAGACAGTGGCAAGCTACTTCCATACTTTTGCCAAGAAAAGTCACCAGGATTTAAACTGCTGTTTATGGTATGCTAATTGAAAGCTAACGGCTACTTGGTCCTCTATAAATTGTCCAGTCTTCTTTTTAAACCATCTAAACTTGTGTCAGACATCACAGTTGATGGGTACAACTTCCAAAGTTTATCTGTGGTCTTTTTCATATGCAGGGACTGCATTGATTTGAGACTGGTACCTCCCTTATGACTCACATAGCATCATGAGGTTTCTTGGATGAGGAATAGCCAAAGCAATTATCTATTCCTGCTCCAGAAGAAATTCTGCAAAGACATTTTTATTGGTACATGAACTCTGTATAGTACAGAAATGGTATGACAAGAACTTAGTAAAGGCATTGAAAAAGTTGAACACTCAAACACTTTCAAACAATGTAATAGAAAAGTAGCAGCAACGAGTGGAAAAATGTTTTGAATATCCAGATGTCTGAAATGGAGTGAGCTTCAAAGGGTGGAAAATTGGCTAATTCAATCAGGAAAGACTTAAGAGAAGGAATGCACAAATACTGAGGTTTTGTACATTGTACCTTGTTGGACTACTTAAGTCAATTTTAAAAAAATCTATATAAATGTGAAGTTCTGTTGGTGTGATAAAAAGTAATCTGGAAGGCCTCTCTGTCACATTTTTGTACTTTACAAACTAAAAGAATGTGAGTAGATTAAGTCTGGCAGGGTGTCTGTTGGTTTACTTCCAAAAACACTTGTCTGAATGTGAAAGGGAGTGTGAACTGACAGGTAGAGAAATCAGATAATCTCCAAGAAGTAGAGGGTATGAATTATTTGTGGAGTCATAATAGGCAATTCCTCTCATCATCCAAAAAGCTGTTTCCAAGTATTTATTCTCATAGAGCATGATTTTATAGCCTTCAGAGGATTTTCCATAATAGGGGTTGTTGAAAATTGTCTCTGCAAATAACTCTTCATATTTATTAATATAGTTTTATTAATGCCACAGTCTTTTCTCCAATAGCCATGACCATCTCAGTGTCAGCAAGCAAGCAACTGCATTCATTCACAATATCAGAGTGTAATTATTCTACATCCATTTTACAGAAATTAAACATATCTTTCATTTGTGAAAACTGTAGTTTTGAAGAATGCTAAAGTTACAGTATATTCCCAATCCTACTCAACAGTTGATCAATACATGACAAAGACCTGCCAGGTGCAGCAGCTAATTCTACCTGGAGAAAAACTAAGAGCAAGTGAGGCATGCCCGCACCAGTTGGCCCACAGAGACTAGCACTTCCCTTCCTCTTCAGAAAGGGCTTGCACTCACAGAATAGTTGGCTAATATCTAGCGATTTATGGGCCAAAACACTACGTTAACAATAGAACAGATCAGATCATGTTTTAAGTTATCCTCACATGTAGGGTAAGGATAAGGTTAAGGCAGCATCCTGGGACATAGCAAAATAAGTATGCATATATTATGGTTAAATGCATGTGGAAAAAAAGGCTTCAATGTGTTCCATCTTGAGCCTCCATCTTGTGGCTTTAAGCAGCAGATTTCAAGGCTGCATCAACAAGCTTAATGTTAATTAAATTTCTGTTCTTTCTCTCACTTTTTAAAAAACATATATTTGTTCAGTGAAATATTCTGGCAATCTGGCATGTTCTTTCATGTCATTTTGATATTACCCAACTATAGATTCTGATCTTTTTCTTTGGTTATGGGAAAATATACAATCACTGATTTTTATTTTTTTAATATATACATTGCTGCTCATGCTGACAAAGTTATCATGGTCAAAAAATTGAATTGTAATCTTCTGCGTGACAGAGATAGCTTTCTTTAACCCCTTTGGAGAGGAAATTCCAAGTGACTGATAACATTTCCACTTCTTTCAGCATGAAACAAAGAAGCAAAAGTATGAAACTTCCTGATAAAACAGGAAACAGAAAGTCCTGGTCTCTGCAATCTTAGCCTATAAACGAATACTGAGATCTTTGCAGATTCTTGTGAAATCATATAGGCCTACCTCTTATCTAAGTCTATGAACATTTGACATTCACAATCTGTGTTTATAATAGCGACCATAACATTTGGCAGTGTACATGAATAACAGTGCATCAGAAACTGAGCTAAATGATAATTATGCCATAAACTTTGGAGCACACTTAAATATGTCTGAAGTCAGAGTGGTTTAAAAACAAGGATTTGGCTTTTTTTTTGTAAACAGTTAAAACAAGTAATTAGATTAGAGCACTGACTTATGAGAATTGATTAAAAGAACTAAATATATTTAGTTTGGCACCTTGACAGATAAATAAGAAATGAACTCTAAATCTAAAAGAGGCAGAGGAATTTTTTTTAAGTTGAGCCAAAGGTTAGTGGTAAGAAATTCAATAAAGGCAGTCTTACATCAAAAAGAACTAAGAGAATTGTTGTCACTGAAGGATTATAGGCTGAGCTACAGGGTTTTTTCTATAATTTTCTCTTGAGTGGATCTGTCTAGAAGTTATAGTGCCTTAAGGTAATGCTAATACAGACCACTTATCTGTTGACTTAACTGTGGACATTATATTGTGATGATGTATTCATGTTCCTTCTGACTGCTTTTATTGATATTGACTCCAAATATCAGTTTTACGTGCAATGTGCTGCTTTGGAAAAAGGGTGCAATATCTATATCAGCAGGGAAAAATCAAACTAGGGGACTTTTTCATGTTCTGATGGTAATCCGTGAATTTCCCCAATGTTTTTTCATCCATATGTGAGGTAGTAGAAAGCAAAACAGCAAAAATTTTGCTATCCCTGTTGCCAATCCCAATTGCCTCATCTGGTAGGTAGCATCTCATGATGAGCAAAGCAGAAGTACTGGTGGATAGCTTTGGCTTGACTACTTTTCCCTCCTTTTCCTTTTGTCAATATCCCCAGGAAAAGCCATCCATCAGTCATAGCAGTGCTGTGATTGCGATGGTCTTGACAGATAGTTGGACCTCTGAGATTAACCATTTGTTAGAAGTATAGAGATGGATAAGTTATAGAAGAAGGATATCATTTAGAATAAAATGTTATTTGCAATACACTAATCTATAAGGAACACAGGTAGTCCTTGATTTATAACATTTGTTTAGCCACTGTTTGAACTTACAATGGAACTGAAAAAAGCGATGATGTTGGATGATCATGAGAGCATGGGTGCTCAGCAACAAGCAAGCATTTACAACAATTGCAGCATCTGGGGTCACATGTTTGCCATTTGTAATCTTCCCAGCCAGCATCTGAAAAAGTCAATGTGGTAAGCCAGATTTGCTTAACAACTATATGATTCATTTAACAACTGCAGTGAATCCCTTAATAACTATGACAAAAAAGGTCATAAAATCAGATTCAAATCATTTAACAACTACCTTGCTTAGCCACAGAAATTCTGGTCTTAATTGTGGCTATAAGTCAAGGACGAACTGTAACATATTGGGAAAACTCACTATTCAGATTTTTAAATGATGTTTTATGGCATAGTGTGTTGTGTGACTCAATTTATTCAGTAAAACATAAATTAACAGTGACTTAGCACAAACTGTACAGGTCTACTCTTAGTGTATAATTGTAGAATATTATAAATATTTCATTTCAATGATTTTACTTGTTCAACTGTCTACATTTAATATTTAGTTTTCTCTCTAAAGAACTATCAACAGTTAATCCAATATTCCAGATTCTTCTCATACATTGACTTTTTGTCGGTAGAATGTCACATCCAATATAATGCAATTTTTGTCAGGAAGACTGCAATTTCTCCTGATAGTCTTCTGTCTTCCAGAACTAAAGCCAGGAAACTTTGGCCTTACATTATCTTTATGCTTCCTCTGTGCAATTTTGTTTATATCATGCTTCCACCTAGTCTTTTTTAAATATATGTATTTGATCTTGATAATATTGATATTATTATTACTATTATTATTACTGTTGTTGTTATTATTATTAATTTGCCACCCATCTTGCCCTAGAGCTACTCTGGGTAGTTCACAACAGTAAAAATGTAAAATTATAAAAAATGTAAATATAACAATAGTAAAGTAATGAAAAAATAAAAATAAACAATGAAAGTATAGCAATATGATTAAATCTTTGAATTATTATATGGGTCTTATATCACAGTTGAACTCAGAACAATGAAATAATTGAAACAGTTGAATTAGGATTCATCAAGAAATTCATTTCTATTACATTAAACGGGAAAAAAAATCTGAATTCACACATCAAGCTCATTCAGTTTTAATTACTATTTGTTGAGCAAGCTATAAAACTCTGCTTCCTACATAAACCTAAGTAATAAACTGGATTCATGCTAAAATCAAATAAGCAACATTATATTTACCAAGTTGTGTGAATCAAGACAGAATAATAATCAGCTTAGCTCACCAATATAAGAATGCCAATACAACATCCAGTAATTGTCACCAGTGGTAGGCAATTATAATCTGCACTTCCTGCATTTCATTTATGTGTACCTTCCTTTAGGTTAAGTTCCTGTGTTTCTGCTGAAATGGTCAGTAGAAGTGTTTGTGATGATGACATGTTCTCAAATTCTTTGTGCATGAACAAATGCAGAAGTTAAGATACATTGAAGGCAGAACGGTAGCATCTTAATCCTACATGGTATCTCTTATTTTTTAGAAGAACTAGGTGAACTGTGAAGTTCATCAGCAGTATTTATGGTGATGAATTTATTTTCTCTAAATAATACTTACCCCAAGCTTGTAAAATCAAGCTATAAAGCATTATTTGAAAAAAATGTGTTTGACATAGAATGTAGATAACAAATAATTTTATATTTGGATTTGAAGCAGTGTGAAACACAGCTTTATTTTGAAGTGAGACCCTGTGTATTCAGTGGTCTTACCCTACCTCCCATCCTTAGTATGCAGTACATTGTTATTTTAATATAACACCAACGTTTTATTTTAATGTAACATCACTCAGTATCCAAATGTAAGTTGTACTCTGAAGAAGCAAGATAAAAAGAATATTGAAACTTTTGAACTTTGGTTTTGGAGAAAACTCCTAAGGATACTGTGCACAGCTAAGAAAACAAACAAATTATTAAACAATCAATCCAGAGTTCTCATTTGAGATACAAATAACCAGGCTTAAATTATCCTACTTCAGATACATTCTATGAAGACCTACCTCTCTAGAGAAGGCTCTAAAGATGGATAAGATGGAAGAAAGAGAAGAGGATGACCTGCTTAGCAGCAAGGTAGATGGATTCAGTTACAGTGGCAATGGATGCATCATTAGAAGACCTGAAAGACCAGTTAAGGACAGATTGTGTTAGAGAAAAACTATCTATATGGTTGCTAAGAGTCAATACCCACTTGATGGCTCATAATCAATCAGTATTCAAAAAATAGGGATACTACTAGCAGGCTTTCAATGATTCAATATCAGACTATATACATAAAATACACAGAGTCTATAAAATCCTTGTGTAGTTTTAATGTTTAATAATTACTGTTCTATGTAAGAACTAATATATAAAATGGAATAGAAAGAAAATGATTAACTGGATATTGAATAAAATAATAGACTGACAAATTTTCAGTGCTTTAAGTCAGACCAAACTGCAGAATGTGTTCAGAGAACTTCAAAATCATGCTGTTCTTGGTAACCAAAATGATAATGAATATACTGAAGGTTAACCTTGTTGCAAATAAGTAGGTTAAATTTTAAATAAATTTCTTCTCTGTTCCATGTTATGGGTTGTTTATATATCATATAGAGATGAAGTTATTAAAAATTAAAACTTCACAAGGACTTTATAAACTCTTTGTATAACAGAAGGCAAATGTTCAAAAAATTAAGTATTTAATTACTCATGATTCTTCACTTACACCCCTGCCAGCATAGAGCTCACCCAAGGGCAGGAAAAAGAGGAATTATCATCCATTTACACATTTGATTTTTGATACCACCATTTGCTGTCTTTTTAAGGAAAAAAAATAATGCAAAAGATATGTTTGGAAGAAGAGAAGTAATTTCTGTGCAGAAGTAAAAAAAGTTCTTAATATTCTGTTGCAAAATTAATTGAATTCTCCTTTCTCAATATATTTATATTTCTTCTCTTATTGATCTTTTCCCTTGTCAAGAAATGGCTTCAGGTGGCTTTTTTCCCCTGATCCAAAAAAAAGTTATAATATTGGAGAAACACATATTTATGCTGTTGCTTAATGTGAGGAATAGGAGGGGAGGTGGTTTTCGGTTTCTTGTTTCTTAGAATGTCACCATCATTGCATTTATTTCTTAATCAGAAACAGGCAGAGCTTTTTAAATTCACATCATAAATTTATTCCACTATAGAATATAGGATATAGAAAGGAGTTATAGTCTCCCTCCCTTAATTATATTGCAGTGATTGACTTCATCAAGCACTTCTATAAGCCTTCAGCTCACTTGATAACTTAGTAATGTTTTAAATCCACAATTTATCAAAATATCCTAGAGAACTAAATAATTTAAACGTAGAAGATAGGAACATTTGTAAGATTTTAGGCTTTCCATAGTGCCTCTATTGCAGTCTCTATTTTGACTGCCAGAAGAAGACGTGCTCAGCTGCTATTTTCCTCTTTTTTTTTTTTTTTTGCTTGTTCCTAGGAAATGTCACCCACTTCTAATGTTTTCACTTTCTAATCAGATCTTCAGAAAATTAGAAGTGGGTGAAATTTGAAGATTTGGGTACGAATAAAAAAGCTTAAAATGCCCTCTCTATGATCCCAAAGGTGCTTTTTCACAAGGCAACTGGATTTTCTTTTTTCTCTTTGAAGACGTTTTGCTTCTCATCCAAGAAGCTTCTTGGATGAGAAATGAAACATCTTCAAAGAGAAAAAAGAATTTCCAGTTGCCTCGTGAACAAGCACCTTTGGGACAACCACGACCTGGATGACTGAGAATCTCCATAGATGCTCTCTCTATTAGCACTATGTTTCCAGAGTTTCTTTAAGAGTCATCCTCTTTTTCCTTTTGAACTCAATTTCTCTACAGGCTTCCACTCTGACAGAGAAAAGGAGAACAGTTTTCCACTATTTCATTTGGGGAAGAAAAGGGAGCACAGTTACACAATTCTATAGAAGCACTATTCTGAAACAAGCAGATTTCTGTTATTTGCAGAAGAAAGTACTTGTACAATTCCATATTAACATTACATTATTCTAAGGTTATTCAGGAAAACCCTTAATTTTGTTTTGTCAGCAGACCGGATGATCACATGGAAATAGGAAACCCGCAAAATAGTCGTACTGTGTGTAGGATTTTGAATGCACTCTCCTGTGGTTTTGTATGTATTTATAGTTTTAATGGTTTTTAATGGCCTTGTTTTAATGGTTTTGTTTGAATTGTGTGCTCTGCCCGGAGTCACATATGAGTCACACATGAAGTAACTACATGAATTTGATAAATAAAGTAAATAAGTAAGTAGGTCATTTTCTCGACTCTACTACTTATTGAATTTTTCCAGCAACTTCTCAAGATGACTTGTCCCTGCTCTGCAGAACTTAGCTAGTTGCATATTCATGGCAAGCTATGCCGCCTATCCTTCTGAAATATTTCAGTGTGGTATCTTCTCATATATTTCTCTTGTGTCACTTTATTTGATGGGCACACAAGCCATTCATCTCCACACAGACTTCCAAATTAAAAACTTACTATTCATGCTTCATTGCTGGTGGAAGCAGAAGAAAAAGAATGAATCACTCTGCTTGTAATTCACAAAGGACCAGGTTGGTGTAGTGGTTAAGACATCAGGCTAGAATCTGGAAGACTATGAGTTCTAGTCTTACTTTAGGCACTAAGTCTGTCAGGTGATTTAGGGCCAGTCACTTTCTCTTAGCCCTACGAAGCAGGCAATGGCAAGTCATTTTCAAGAAAACTGCAGGGACTGGTTTCCAGGCAATGGCCAGGAACCAAGATTGACTTGAAAACACATACAAAAAATCACAACTCATGATTTGTGGGAAAATGTCCATTTAAATTAGGAACCAAAGCAAATGCAGAAAGATCTTTCACTGGCATCCACAACAGGGTTACGGGTAACATACCCACTAAAAAGATACATAGGTTTTATAAAAGCAGTGTAAATTATGACATGACATGCTGCAAGAATGTAGGATTCGATAATAACATGGGCTGACCTTACTAGGTGCTGATCTAGCACCTCTTATTTTGCTTTTTTAAGGAGACACGAAACCTATCTTTTCTACTAACATTGTCTAACAACATAAACAATGTCTTTTATTATGCCCACGTATTGGCTCCCTTCTCATCACAGAAAAGATAACAACCTGGTTTTTGTTATCTCTCTCCTTCCCTTCCAGGGTCATCAGACAGCTTCAGTTTGCCTGCTTTGCCTAATAAGCACTTCAGTCTCATGTATGCAAGGAGAATGTTATTTATCCCCCACACAGGACGCCCTATTCAGCAGTAACTTAGAACAGACACAAAAGAGGCAGGATAGGGATTTGCAATGAAAACAGTTAATTTTGTGACAATATTATTTTTTGCTGACCCAGGAGAAGGCAGATAATACTTTCATTCCATAGTGGAATAAACTCTGTGACCAAACTAGTAGTGAAGTCCTTTATGTTCCTTTTAACTGTGAAGCAAGATGTGTTCTATTTCTGTGGATGTTCTGCTTCTCCTTATCCCTACCTTAGATCAATCTATTCATTTCACCATCTCCCCCATTCTTATTAACAAGTTCTATGGAATACAGCAAATCTTAGCCATAACAACTGTGTAATGTATTTAGCAGATCTAACATTTTCAACTTTCTTCAGTTTAAGACTATTAAAAATTGTGTTATTGGATACATGCTAATGGTGTTTATATTAAACAATCATCTCATATTTTATAATGTAAGTCCTTTTGTTTATGTGGATGCTCTAAAATAGGGTCTATATTTAGTGATATGAATTACTTTTAAAATTATTCCCCACTTAGAAGTAGCTACAACTAAAGAACAGTACATAAATTTGTTATATAAACGTCATACAGGTAATCTTTGACTTATGACTGTAATTGAGCTTGGAATTATGGTCATAAATCATTGCAGTTGTAACTTGAGGCATCATGTGATCAGATTCAAAGTTATGCCTGTTTTATGGTGGTCATTAAACAACTGCTGCAGTCATTATGCAGTGGTTGTTAAATAAGTCCATTTTCCCCAGATGGGCATTTTTTTTGCTGAAAACTGGAAGTAATTATCAGAAAGAGGTAAAAGAGATTGCATATCACAGTCATGTGACCACATGATGCTACAAACTACTGTAAAGGTGAGCCAGTTGCCAAGTGCCAAAAAATGTGATTACATGACTGTGGGGGTTTGTGCCACCATTGTAGGACCTGAAAACGGGTCCTAAGTAGCTCAGAGGAGGTCTGTTGTAACTTTGAACTGTTGTTAAGTGACCACTCGTTAGTCAAGGATTACCTGTACTGGGAAAATATCTATTCATTTCTATACTCATAACATATATAACATATAACTGCTTATGCATTACACCTTTGTCAATTGTTTACTCTTTTTACATTGGTCCTGATGCATTTTATCAATATTTTAATTGATTTTTGTATGTAAACTAACCAACTAGCTAACTGAAACCATTTGTGAATCATGTTTGTACTGAAGAGAATTCACAAAAGAACAGAAAAAACTATCTCTTTCACCCCATTCGTATTTTTGTGTGTAATTCTATAATCATATATATCAGGTGTTGCTTATCTTTTTCTCTATAAATTCCAATATAGTCTCAGTTAAAATAACTTACTAGTGATGTTGATATGAGTTGCTTTTTCTATATATTTGCTACTTGTTTGTTTTACCCTTTTCAAGTAATAAAAATATGTCTAATCCATTACTTACAGCAGGTTCTATTTCTACAGCAACATCAATACAGAACAGTTTGTTTCTCAGTCTTCTTGTTACAGTATTCCAGCTCTACAAATGTCTACAGAACCAATTCGGAAAAATAAATTATCATTTATTCAGTGAAAAATATAATTCATGGTTTATGCAACATATTTCTATAAACTGCTTTCCAACCATAGAGTTTTCTTTAATTTTTATGGAACAATCAAATTTAACCTTAGCTATTGTGTGTATGGGAAGACATACAGTTTAGATTAAGACTTCCAAATACCCGCAGAAAGGTACTTGAGAAGTCAAATGTTTCTAATTTTATCTTGGCACATTGGTGTGTTGAGCCTTGTATGATTCAGACTGTACAGGGCCATTAGTATCATAACTGCTTTAGTATGGCTGCTCTGTAGAACTTTTCTCAGGACAACTAAAGATTATTGGTCGGCAAGTAAGAGCTACTTAATCTAAGCTGCAGAAATCCCAGAACTCGTGAGTTGGCAGACTTTATCTGTTGGCTGCCATTTTGTAATAATCCAGATTTTTGCAGCTCAGATCTGGTAGCTACTACAGGACATTGTCATCTTATCCAAGGGAAGACAGAAAAGATCTGGACTGGGTTGAATGGAATGGAATGGATTTAACAGAATAGTATACATCATGCTACAATATAATATACTTGAAATTATTAATCTATGGTTCCAACAAGTAGATGCATCTCGGAATGAAAAGTTCTGTAAAAAATGATATAATCTTATTCTATTTGTGTCGATTAATATTTTAAATCCCTTAAAAATTCATTGACATATGATTTTTAAACAATAAGTAAGGTATCTTTTTTAAAGCATATGAGCTCTATAAAGGAGGCGTTCTGGGAAAAGATATCAGCTGCTATCTTCTCAGAGTTCTATGTTCCACTTAGTTTATAGACATACTTCCTTCACCTGCATTTCCAATAACACGAGTGTATTCAGAATAACACACAGGTGCTCCATAAGCTGATTCTACCCACTGCTGAGCCACAACCATGTAGCAGAGCCAGCAGAGAGCTTGGAGAGCACCACGGATCCCACAAAAACCCATTTGTTGGGCAAACCTGCAAAGACTATTCCCATACAAATATGCCTTGGCATGTCCCAGCCATGTCACTTATGGATGTGCAAAGCATATGTTGTTTTTGATCATACTGATGTTGAACTCCTTAAGCAAATAGAATCCATAGATAGTTGCTAATTATAAAAAAAAAGTGCCTTGGGCTTCAGCACGTCAAGGTAAAGTCAGGTGGCCAATAGCAGATGAAGCCAGAGAGGCTATTATGGTCCATTTCAGACTAATGTTAGCTCCTACCTCTCCCATCCAGTCTGTAGTCTGCCTTGACTGATGCTATTGTGGTGCTGTCTCCCAGCATTGTAGAAAATGTAATGAAAACTGCTTGCCAGGGTTTGAAATTGTGTAGTACAGGTAATAGCAACTGCCTCATTTAGTGATTGTTCACAGTTACAATAGTGTTGAAAAAGTAATTTTATGACCAATTCTCATACAACCTTTTCACAGGTATGTAAAACAATGGAAAGCTGAAGTAACATCATAAGCACAGTTGCAGTTTCATTTAGCGGCCGCTTTACTTAATGACCAAATTGCTGGTCCCAATTGTGTCTGCTAAATGAGGCCATTAAAATCAGACCAACTTTGCCTGTTTTGTCAAAACTGAAGCCATTCATAAACATATTTACTTATATTTAATTTTTTCTCTTTCCATCCCCTCCTTTTTCGATGACAGTGTCTTATTTCTTCTATGTGGTTAAAAGCAAACTTTACTGGAATGCTGAGATTATTTATAGATTTTCATGATCTACTTTTCAAATGTCTGGAGAAGAAAGTGTCAGGTGTACATGGTATTTAACCTAGTGTGCAAGAAAAATTACCCCAGTCTCTAAGGTGTCTTTTCATTTTCAGTTTCTAGTTATGGGGAAGAAATGAATTGCACCCTAAACAACAATGTTCTCCTAATTATCTTCAAAAGAAAATAGCTCTTACAGCATTTGTATTTTTAAGTTTCTTTCTGTGAGAGTGTTGGATGGCTGTTGTTATTCAGCTACTTTATTTTTTGGTCTCAGACTCCAAGTTATGCTTTTCTTTTCTGTCTATCCACAATAATGTTCTTTGGTTAAAAGCTATCATTTAGTGTGGAATCTGTAACCTGTATTCCTTCTTTACTTGTGCGGAAGAGGTATCTCAAAGCATTAAAAACTTTGTGTTTAGTTTCTGCAAATCTTAGTGATTTGGGAACTTTAGATAGAATTAAAAGAATTATCATAGCCCTAAGTATATTGCAATCTTATTTTTACTCAGGCACAAATGTTACCTTGGGTTTTGGAAAGAACAGAAACCACCTTAGATTCAATTATTATTGCAACTTCTTGTAAAATGCTTATATATCATCAGCAGATATCTTTTTTTACCCTTGAAATGGAAGACTGCTTATACTGCTTACACAAATATTCCAGTTTTCTTCCCAATCATGTGTTTTCCTTTCATGTGTGTCTCACCCTTCCAAGAAGCTGATTTGATGCACAGCACAATACGGGTATTCACAGAAATTCCTTTGTGTTAATTCCATGTATTTATGACTGCAGCCTTAGAATTACACATGCAGTATATATATGTATGTTTTGAATAGAAAACATAAAGAAATGTATATAAAAAAGCAGAAAGCAAAAATTAATGAAAAAGCTATAACTTTAAGTACAATAAAAAAGAAAACCTTTAGCATATTCTGACAAGTAGTATGCCAGCACAAAAAGCATCATGCTAAATGACTTCACTGTTGGGAGGACATTATATGAACATGTTAAAAAGACTCTTCCTTTACATATTATCTACTGAGCTACTAAAGAGTGTAAACTGTGAAGAAGCACCACCAAATATGATTACCCACATTGACCAGGTTTCATTTAAACCCAATAGCCTCCTCCCTTTATTCTCAAAATATGAATTATTAACTAAGCCAGTGCAACTAAAGTATTAAAAACACTTCTACATGCTTCTCTGCCAGTTTTAATCCATATCTGGACTGCCACGAACCTGCAACGTTAGCACTATTTAAGGGTGGAGTGAATTTATTCCTGGCTCAGCTGCAGGATTTTTTTTTTTTGAAAACCACAGTAAAAAACTATTTTTCCACAGAGTGGGGTAAGACAATTTTATTTTTCTAGAACTTACAGTAGTGAGCAGTGATTCTATGCTTCTTGTTTTCAAAACTCTGAGGTTGGTTGAACAAAAGACAATCACAGAGCAACTTCAGGCTGCTATTATGCTACAGTTCTTCCTTTCATCCCAACAAGAGTTGGGTTCCATCAAAGTTTATAGCAAAGTTCTGCAAGAACTTTATAAAATCTTAGTGGGCTTCCAGTTATTGGGCTGTCAGTGCTATCTTTTCAAATGCATACATGCAACTAGTTTGCATTTTTCATAATTAATAGATTGTAATTAAATGTCCTCCAAGTGGCCTCAACGACTCTCAGAATGAGTGTTAATGACCAGATGACTGCAAGAATATAAATCCTTCCATTCAGTCAGAACTGAAGAAGCATCTTGGATGAGAAGCGAAATATTTTCAAGGAAAAACAAAGTCCAGTTACCTTTTGAAAAAGCACCTTTGGGACAACCATGGCCTGGATGACTGAGAATCTCCATAGATATGGCATTTAAATGTGATGGAAAAACACAAGCAATATCAGATGGAAAATTATGACACCTGAATTCCACATAAAATTGTTTGATAGGCAGGGTTATAAAATGGGAAATGTTTTCTTTAGAAGAATCCTTGATGGTAAAATGATTACCCTCACAAGCTTCCTTTTGCTCTGAAGGACTCAGGTAACAATATGAGAGAGTTATCATAAATGAATTCAGAACTACAATTCTCAAGTTCAGTTTCCTCCAATCTGGTCCCTTGTAGATGCTGTGCTAGTCAGAACTTCTGGAAATTGAGGTAGACTACAACACATTTTGAGGGTACTACAAAGGGGAAGACTGCATTAGCTGATCTTTAATATGATCAACTAGCAGGGCCATGAATAGTTGGCCATAATTTGTAACATAGTATGAAATATTGGCACACTTCCCTTGCTAGCTTGCTTAGAAACTTTCTTAGGTTAGTTGTATACATTACAGGCAAATGTTGAAGATGGGGTAGTTTTATATAAGGAAGAAGGGAAAAAAGATGACTGGCCATAACTCTAACTTGCATATGTAGATCTTCCTTGTGCAAGAGACACTACCTACCACTTTTCAATTCTTTGTCTTTCTTTGATATATTTGTTTGTACTGGGTTTTAGAATATCATCTAAACCATGTGGTTTTTAACAAGAGTAAGCAACAGTGGCTGGTAACACACACCACACTGTCAAAAGTGGAAAACCAAGCTACACTTATGACAAGGTGCAAATCTGTGTCTTTTCAAAATTAAATAATAAATGAACAATCTACTTGAGACATTTAAAGCTTTTAGGGCCATTTCAATTCTTCAAAGTCCCTGGGTAAGAAAAACAGGCACAAACATTTATTTTAGAATGTCAGCATTTAAGCGTTCTCTGCTTTAAGAGGCATTTGAACTAAAATTAATGCAACATTCTTTATTGCAGTCATATTTCATAACAGCCAAGCAGAATCAAAACAGCATTTCAAACCTGAAACAAGAGGTACTTTTTCTGCTATTTATTTTTTCCAGGAAGTATTTGCTTTCAATATTAAGCTAAAATTATGCTTGCCCACCCATCCCAAATTCTGGAACCACTAAGAAAATAGTGAAGATTTCTAATAGCCAACAACTGAGAATGCCAAGCCTCAGAGCAAAATTAAATCAGTGAGTTCAGAAAATCCTTTAGTAACAAGCCAGCAAAATTACAAATTGCCCACCTGGAAGATAAGCATAGTTACATTATTTATTTACTGCATTTCTTTATGTGTTTTATAAAAAAAAAATCCCCTTCTTGAGTTGCTAAGAAATATGGAAACTGTGACACTCCTTGCTGTTGACCTAGAAGGCAAAGGATAAAATGGAAGGAGAATAAACCCAAGTTTAAACAGTAGCTGTATTTATTATTTCGACCATGAAGACACTCTTCCTGGTTAGTACTCTTTCTCACATCCTGCATGACCTGACATGAAAATGCTCCACCATTTTTGGCAATGACGTGAATGCACAACATCATCTTCAACCCATCTTGGCCCACAAGTCTGGCCACCACCCATTAGGGGTTCTGCATCAAAATTATTTTTTTTTTCTAATTTCTGCTAGCAAGAGTGGTTATAGTGGGATAATAATAATGGGAGTTTGCCAGTAGTTTTCATTAATGATGCCATCAAAGTAAAAAATCTATGTGGTAGAGTTATCACAGAGCAATGCCAGATATGGTGTCATATGATGATTTTACCTATCAGATATGATGTGTTACCTAAGTCTGTTAAGGAAGACTGCTTGCTAGCCTCAAAGTTAATGGATCTCCAGCTCCATAGAAGATAAGAAGGTAAACATTTTTGATGTATTTTGTTCAACTGAAAAAAGGCTTAAGGAATTAGGTATATAGCAGAATAATTCATTCTTTTCTATTAGGAGGCCTGGGATGATCTAAATGCTGATGAATTTTTGAACCATATTGAAGGCATGTATGTTACAGAGCAATTTGGATATGCTTAGGGTGTTATTTACGGTTAATTGTAACCATGGTTTTAAAAAAAGCATTTGTTTTTCTGCTCCAACTGGACAGGCAGATTCAGTGCACTGAGAATAGTCCAGGGATATATTGATGATAAACAATTATGACTAGTTGAAAAATCCAATAATGGGTTAGGTCTTCTATATTCCAGATTTACAGTTTAAGGGTGCCGACTCATATAGATTGGAGTGTTCCAACCCATCATCTCTTGCAGTATCTTGATAAAAAAAAACAAATGAGATTTCATGAGAATAAAGGAAGGGGACGAACTGAAAGGAGCGAATGGGAACAGTTTTAATGTAGAAGAAAGCCGACCTGCTTTCCACATCACTAAGCCGAGTTTTGATTTATGTGTCATTTCATTTTTGCTCTTATGTAATTATTCCATTCTTACTCAGGAGAGTTTCATTTCAACAGTGACTGGGGAAAGTGGATCTAGTTTACAGAAGTCTATTCTCAAACCTGAAAACACTTTGGCAGCTTCATAATCCCAAATGCACGACCTTTGTAGAGTATAATACATTCCAGTAGCATGAAATATATTGCAGAGAACATGGTCTGCTAACCTAATAGTAATCAAAGTGCATGCAAAGAGCTAATTAATATTTGAGTGATAGAACAATTAAGTCATAAAGTAATTTACTTCTTCATCCTCAGCCCTACTAGATCAGTGGTTCTCAACCTTTTTAATGCCGCGACCCCCAACCGGTCGTAAGTCGAGGACTAAATCGGTCGTAAGTTGAGGACTAAACCGGTCGTAAGTCGAGGACTACCCAACCGGTCTTAAGTCGAGGGCTTTCCCTGCCTGGGAGAGCCGCGCATGCGTGGTTCCGCCCCCTGCGCTGGCCGAGGCGTAGCTGGCAAGCGGCAGAGACGGAGCAGGCCGACCACCAGCTGGCCCAGCCCAAGGGAGGTAAGGCACCCGCCGGAAAAGGGGAAAAAAATGGCGGACAGCCTTGCTTGGCGACCCCCGTGAAATGGTCAATCGACCCCAAATGGGGTCGCGACCCATAGGTTGAGAACCGCTGTATGAGATAGATCACACTGGGAAAACAATTCCATAGGAAGACTAAAACTACTTCTTTAAGATTGGCTATAATAACATCTTACAAGTCTGTGCTTTTCCCTTCTTCTTGCTCTTCCTTTTCCTCCTCTTTTTCTCCCATGAATTAGAGGTGTATGCCTAAGTAATTTCTGATTTTTTCTTATTTTGGATTTTAAAAATATTTTGGCCTCTTTTTTTTTTTTTTGCCTAGGTAGCAGTTCCTACATATTTTTTATTGTCTCAGAATTGCTGGTCCAATGGCATCCAGATTGCAGTAGACTTTTAAAAATTATTTTGCCCTGTTTGGTGCAATATTATGAAATGTTCCAATATCTAAGGGGTTGCCACAAAGAAGAGGGAATCAATCTATTCTCCAAAGCACCTGAAGACAAGACAAGAAGCAATGGATGGAAACTAATCAAGGAGAGAAGCAACCTAGAGAAATTTCCTGACAGACGGAACAATTAATCAGTGGAACAACTTCCCTCCAGAAGTTGTGGGTGCTCCAACACTGGAACTTTTAAAGAAGAGATTGGATAACCATTTGTCTGAAATGTCATAGGGTTTCCTGCCTGAGCAGGGGTTGGATTAGAAAACCTCCAAGGTCCCTTCCAACACTGTTATCCTGTTATAAATACAGTTTTGATTAATGTACTCTTTAAAAACATTATTTTAATCAAATGGTGACATCAGATTAATAAAAATGTCTTTTCATCTATGGCAGCATTATGTTTCAGGTAGCTATGGAATGTTAAGGAAAAGGGGAATTTTAATCAGCTATCCATTCTTTATTTCATTTTTGTGTATCTATATATGCCAAACTGTCTTGTTCACTTGGGCTCTTTTGTACAATTTAGCTTTGCAGTCACAGCTACTATGGTTACAAGGCTGACTTCACTGGCTAGGAATTATACAACTCTGTAGTCTCTTGACATTTACAGGCATTTAAGGCAATTGCTCTGGAAAAGTACTACACTGGGGGTTTGGAGGAATGAATGAAAAGGCAGAAAAACTCTTCCTGTAAGTCTATTCTAGCAAAAGTTGTTATTGTGTGAAGTCAGCTCCATGAATTGTGATAGAACTGTAAACATCTTCCTTAACATATCTGAAGTAATCAAGGCAGTTAGCTAAAAGGTTGGAATATTCTCACAAAATGGCTAGAGTATAAATGTAGATTGCCTTGTATAAGTTTAAAGCTTTTAGCTGAAGGATACATTAATTAAAAACAATATAGGTTAAAGTAAAAAGTCGCTATCATGTTTACTTTATGTGTCTTATATTTACTTACACAAAACCAGAAAAGTTAGATATAGAGGTAAACAGTTATGAATGAGTCAGTAATAATCACAGTAGTTTTCAATAATATCATCTGCTTTTGTTTTATACAGAGTATTCAAAAATTAGGCATCAATAGTTTCCTAGTGCTGTTTATTGCTTCACTGATTTTTCATTATTGTGTGTTCATGATTTCTAATCTTCTGAATACAACCTTTATTCAAAGGAAAGTTATGCTTCTTCTTAAATAAATATTCATACAATTGCATTGCCCTCCCCAAACATATATTATAAGGATGCCAATATATCTCTGATTGTCAGAAAAGACCTTGGTTATGAATTACAAATTATAATATAGCTAACAATGTATATAGAGACCACCAAAGTATTTGTGCTTTGGTTTTTAAGTTAACATGACTAGCAGATGCAACCAATTTGTCAAAAATATTATCAGGGGAAATGCTTCAATATATTCCTATAATTTGGGTCTAAAATAAAATTCTTACAAGCTGAACAAAAAGGAAAAAATCTACAGAGTGAGTGCCTATTGAATTTTTATTTATAAAAGACTCAAACTGCAATTGGCAGAATCCCTTCTATTTTAATTACCTCATACCACAGAAATCTGACTAAATCCATCAGTGAGTTTAACTTTTCTTCCTGGGGGGAATAATATATCATAATTACAACAGACACCCGTTTTAGAACTTATACCCTACCATGTATCTTATCATGGCAAAAAGAAAAAAAGATCATCTCTAAATGAGCTGACCCAGGCATACTTAAATGGAATAACAAAAATGTGTTAAAATTGAGAAGCAGCTGAGATAACTCAAAAGAATAACATTTGGATAAAATTGCCTTCTCTGTAAAACATGCATATGCTTTTAGCCCAAGAATGACCAAGAAAAGTTATTTGCTGTTGCCTTCTTCCCATTTTTTTCAATTCCCACTCATCTTGCATCCAAAACAATTCAGATCCAATTCTGCTTAGCATCTCAGCTCAGACGATACTATTTGCAGAAACAATGAAGAAAACAGATCAAAATATTTTACAAGCGAAGACACTGTGTACTATGCACAAGATGGTGTTTTCTTAGGTACTCATAATGAACTAAACCAAATCCAGCTCCATTCACTTGTTTATTTATTAGATTTATATCCCACTTTCATTCAGGCAATGTACATAATTCTCTATCTGGAATGCAGAGCCTTAAAATCCAATATTTTCTGGTTTTTTAAGTGTATTTTGTTTTTGTCTTGGAATGTCTTCACAACAGTAGTCATTCAAATCTTTCTGTAAATTGTAAGTTGTCTGCTTCTTTTCCTGCCTTATCCATTGACAAACAGCTAGATTTACCTTATTTATTTCCTGATTCCGGCATTCAGTCTCAATCCAACCCCTTTAAATCTACAGTATGATTCTTAGGAATCACAAAGACCAGAACACGTTGTCAGCAACTAACCCAAAAATAAACAGGATTAATACCAGAGAAACAATCAATCAGAAAACAATACTCAATCAAGGAACTACCAAGGACAACACAACATCCCACCAACACTGGCAGAGAAAACTACTGTACAGTATATAAATAGGAAGCAAACTCCATATTCATAGCACTGCTGATGTTATGTAATTGGATAATTAAATGTCTACAAGCAAACAACCAAACTCAGAGAGCACCAAAAAAATCCAAAGAAAAAAAGAACAACATCAATATAAAGCAAGGAATAATGCTAGTTGGAAAAGCATTGTTTTATTATCTTTCTTCATCTCCTTCTCTTCTCAGAAGACAAACGTAATCCAACACATCATACTTACTGGTCCATCTTTGTGAGAGTGGAAATAGAGCAAGGTGTTCTACTAGCTGTCAAATTATTCTAGAAGGTTTATATACAATAATTTCTCCCTATATAACAATCCCAGATACCATGCTGTTTGGCAATGCATGCTTGAGAAGGGAAGCTATATTTTCCTATTGTATTATTGCTTGGGAAGTATTATGTACAGACTCATTGTTTGCTTTAAAAATGGCTTGTTCTGTTCTGTTTAGCATTCGTGTAGAGTCTAAGAGTCGGTCCAATTTTGGATTCCATGAAGAACAAAAAATATGAAGCATCTGGAATAACTTGAGATGTGAAGGAAATGCTCAGTTCATTTCATTTGGTAAAAAATTTTCTTAAACAGTGAGATCATAAGTGTTCCTTGCTATATTTCTCCAAAGTTTTTTCTATTGGCATTGCAAAATACTGTAGCTGTTCTGCAGATTGTTCTTTTCAGAAAACTATACACTTCCTATACACTTATCGAATTTGTGGATGCAGCAAATTACAGGGATGTAGAATTATTTAGCAAAGATGGATTCTCCTTCAGATGACATAACAATAGCTCACCTATTACACTGCAAGAACTAAAGTCTAGACTAGAGATACTGAACTGTATCTCCCAACAGCCCCAGCCTGAACACATTGAGGTACAGGGATGGCAATATCTGCCAGCCACTGATTCCTCATTCCTATTCCAGCAACATGACAGTTTCTCCTGAATCTCCCAACTTGCATTAATATGAGGAGTGCCTCTGAGTAGGAAAACTGTTCTTTCTTCCTATTTAGTTAGTTAGTTAGTCAGTCAGTCAGTTATGCCATGCCTAAAATCCAGGAAGAAAGGCTCTTATTTCCATGTTGTGGGTCTAAGTAATGCATTTCTGAAAAAAGTTCATTGACCTAATCAATTTTCAGCTGCCTTTGCATTAGAGAACCTTTGTTACTGTATAGTAACTGTTTCAGTTAAAGGCTTCTGTAATTTATGTCCATCTGTTTTTGCTTATAGCCACTCCGTGGTCGTACTCTCATATGCATGTTTTACCCACAGAAAGGGAGATGATCTGGACTTTGGCATGAACATTTGAAATAGAATGAGAATACAGATGGTTTGGCTGTCATGCATGCATGTTTTAACCACAGAAATGAAGTCAACTTGGCATAAATCAGATTAAAATATGAAAACACAGATGGCTTTATATAATTTTTTTTTTTAAATTGTAAGAATGGAGATGGTCTATCATAAAAATACTTGAAGAATGCAGATATGGGCAAAACACATTTTTTTCCCAAATGCCTGCCAAAATGTTATTGCTGTATTTCAGAAGTAGTAAAATCAATAACCTTGAACTAAAAATTCACTTCTCTTTCTCCATGAATTTTGAGAAGTCTGATTTATTTCTTTCCCTGCTTAAAGAGGGAAAATAGACAAAATACTTAAAAGGAATACCCAGTAGAATTCTCAGTTCTGAATCCAATTTTGATGACATATTGTCCAGTTGTACAAATGTATGTCCACAAATTCCTCTTCTTTTTAGCTTAAAAAAGCCACATGTATTTTCTACATTTATTTCTTCATTCATCACTTTATTTAGAAAGAACCACTATAATAGATAGGTTTTTAAAAATAAATATTTTGGAGTGTTGGAGTGGGTTTGGAGTAGCAAAAAAGTTAACAAGCAGCTATGACAGATCATCTCCAAATTCTGGCTTTCCTTTCATAACCATCTAAACCATATTTTTATTAACATTTCTGAGTTTTAGATTCAATGGGGAATAAAGCCATTTTTCAATTGAAAAAAATTATAGTAATAAAATATATAGAGAGAACAGAGCTATGTCACATAGCTCTGCAACTAGCTTTTCAATATGAAAAAGCCCTCCTACCATGTCCACGTGTATTGCAGAAATACCTGTAAATTGAGTTCTTTGCGTAGCCAGCTGTATGGTAGACAGTATATGTAGCAAAACCAGCTGACACATTAGAGAGCAAAGGTAATGCAAAGAACAAAACAGAAGGCTATTCTGTTATGTAAATTACTGCCATGCAATATAATAATAATAATAATAATAATAATAATAATAATAATAATAATAANGGACCTTGGAGGTCATCTAGTCCAACCCCCTGCTCAGGCAGGAAACCCTATACCATTTCGGACAAATGGCTGTCCAGTCTCTTCTTAAAAACTTCCAGTGTTGGAGCATTCACCGCTTCTGGAGACAGGTTGTTCCCCTGGTTAATTGTTCTAACTGTCAGGAAGTTTCTCCTTAGTTTTAGATTGCCTCTCTCCTTGACTAACCTCCATCCGTTGTTTCTTGTCCTGCCCTCAGGTGCTCCGGAGAAGAGCTTGAGGTGGTTTTTGAAGAGCTACAGAAGATACAGTTGATCAAAAATGCAATAATGCAGGTTTTGTTGGGTATATCCTAGTTACCTGCACTGGATTGCAGTTGAAGGTGTTGGTCATTGTCTACAAAGCCCTTAATGGATCAGGGCATGGATATCTATCCTCTCCAATTGTTTCTGCCTTTCCTATAAGATCTGGCAGGATTGGTATGTTCCAGATCCTGTCAATAAAGAAATGCTTTTTCATGACACCTCAGAGAGGCATCTTCTCTGTCACTGACTAACCTAGTATTGCCCCCAAAGTCTGCACATCCCCAACCCAGTAATTTTTCAGAAAGTTCTAATCACCTAAATTTTCTAGCAAACCCATGCAAAATGTATGATGTTTTAATTTTGTTTGTATTTCTTGACATGGTACATTGTTCTTTCTTTATTATAATTGGTCTCTCTTTGCTCAGTTTTATGTTTATCTACATTTTTTAAAAAAAAAATGTTGCATGGTCTTGCTTTGTAATTAGTTTTTTTATAAATTGAATAAAATAAATAATGTATGGCCCCACTTATTACTCTTGTGTCAAGGAGGTCAGACAAACTTGGCTAAATGTTAGGACACTTCCATCACACCAGGAATTTTACTCCCTGTTCACAGTCTGAAGCCAACATCCAATCTCTCATCATCTTTATTTCTATAGGCCTCAAAATGCTGAGAAGAGACAGAGAGCATTAAAAGCCAATCAAGACTCCTCCAGCTGACTAATAGGAGAGGCAGAGAAAGTAATTCAATCAGTGCCATAATCTAATTGTAGGAAGCCCCCCCCCAATAAAATATTCTTTGTTCTTAATATTAAAAAGAGACAGAATAGAGTATTTCCCCTGAAGGAGAAACATCTTCTTAAAGGCAGCCCCAGTCTTCCTGCCTCAAGCAGATAACTGAAGAGACTAGTCTTTAGGAATAGAGATTTTGTAATCCATTCAGAAAGACTGGGCCACACTATTCATAAACAAAGAACAGCCAGAAACCCTAAATAAGCAACATAATAGGCAAGGCCAAACTGGCAAGATTAGTTCAGATAAACAAAACACCTAGGATTTGCATTTCCCTCTTGCCTGTAGAGGGAGCCATGACCCCTACATGACCCATAAGAATCTGGCAACAACCATTAAAATATTGAAGGACATATTCTTACACAAGAACAGCATCTCAATCACAAAGCCCCAAAGATTCTATAAAAACCCACTTACTCTCAACTCCATTTTGTTAGCCAACCGAGTTTCTAACTACCAAATAAACAGAGACCTTTTTTCCTGTAGCCTCCATTTTATTTTCAAAGTCTTTCTCCCAGATTGGAACCATACCTGATTTTTCTTCCCACATAGATTTCATTGGAATAACAAGAACTCCATAGTCCTATTCCATATAGGAATTATTACCCATATATCTCTCATTTTGGGAGATTAAAAAATCCTGAATCCTATAAATGGAGCTTTCTAGTTTTCTTGCATTCAAAAATCTGTGATGGTGAAATTACAGAGTGTCGGCAGTTATTTTTGTGAAGGCATGTTGTCCAGGTTCCAGGAGGGAGGGAGTGCATTTCAGAAGAGTAAGAGAGAGTGCAATTTAGATAATTCATGTATGAGAAAGAGGGTGAAGAATCTCAACGTGTTTTTCTTGGGTTTTGGAGCCTGACAATTCCCTAATCATTGTAGCCATGGTTGATTAAATATTGCTCAGTAGATGGAGTAAGGAAAGAGAAGATAAATTCTAAATATACCCTCAAATTGGCTTCTTGTATACAGTGTTCTGAATCAGAAAAAATGGAAAGCAGAATGAGACATGAGTTTCAGCCAAAAGAAATAGACTACCTGGTAGAAGTCTGAGAACCAAGCCTTCAAAGAAGGGTAAAAAAAAACAAAAAACAGTTTTGGTTTAAAATGCATGATGAGCCAGAAATAAATTCACACAGTTTTCAAAAGCAGCTGACAACTTGTGATCTGTCTAAAACTGCATTCTACATTAGCATAAAGTCATAATGTAGAAGTGTCCTTTGAGAAACTATAAGTAGTCCTTGACTTATGACCACAATTGGGCCCAACATTTCTGTTGTTCAGTGAAACATTTGTTAAGTGAGTNAAAAAAATAATGTTTTCTCTGTTGGCTCATTAAAATGTAGAAACAAAAAGCTAAACTATGATTCCCAACTTTGATAAAAGCAAAATATCTTTACTTCAGTGCAACAGAAGATGAATAAGCTAAATTTGATACCCTCTATTCTCTTTTGGAAAATAATGAAATGACATACATATTTTATGCTAAAACTGTTTTGATGATTTCAAATAATATTACTGAGCAAAAAATTGTTAGAACTTCCTCTATATAGTTTGCTATATTTGAGAGCTATACTTTTTCATTAACTAAAAAATCCAGGACAATGAACCCATCTGCTGAAATGAAATACTTAAAAAGAAAGAAAGAAAAGGAAAAAGAAAGAAGAATATTTCTTAAATACAGGCTAGTAAAATTTGAAAAAGTTAATCAGTTTTACTAAGAGTGATTTTTAGAATTTCTAGTTATCAAGGTTTACAGTTTTTTTTCAAAAAATTTTTTTATATGTAATACAAAATTGTGAAATAAAACCATATTGAGGTTATAAAATAAACACTGGAAAGCTAGCACAATTTTTTTCTTCACATTGGAAGCATTTTTTTTTTATTTTATTTGTCTTCCCCACAAATCTTCCACAACTTTCCACTTTTCCTTCTTTTCCTGGGATGAGGATGTGACCTGCTTCAGACAGTAGTCTGTATGTGGGATGCCAGTGGTACAGAGGAAAACAAGACTTAATGCAAAAAAATGTTTAAAGCATTAGCCCTACTCAGCATGATACAGGAAATGTGCTTAGGAAGGGCTTTTGAGACCAGTCTACCATAAATTTATGCTTCTCGTAGGTAGTATAAATGAATTATATTCTTTAATTCAGATTTTTCTCTAGTATAGATTTGGAAAATTCTAGAATCTTTTCACAATCTCTATTAAAAATGTTGGATGTGGGAAGTTTATTGTTCTCAGTAAATTTGAGAGTACCTAAAAAAAGGAATGGCTAATGAATAACTATTTTGGATATACAGTACTGTAAGGTTTAATAACTATATCATCAAATAGAAGTTCAAGATATAGATCTTCCAAGTCTGTTATAGAAGTTCTCTGTTTCAAAACCCTTTTTGCCTTGGAAATTCTAACAAAGTAGATTAATTCGCTTTCCTCCTACAGCATATTTAATTTGGTGACCAAGCACAAATCACAGCCCTCTATTGCTGCTAGTTAGCAAGTTAACAGTCTGTTTGCAGGAACAAAAATTCAGCTCCCAGCAAAGCTGCCTACATTAGGTCATGTTATAATAACCTTGGATATGTTTGGGGAGAATATAGCTAGTGGGAATATACTTATAGTGTGGAGGGGATTCTGATACCGCTACTATTCTAAAGCATTTTAAGTGGCTTCCCATAGCTCAGGGGTGTCAAACTCAATTTCATTGAGGGCTGCATCAGCAGTGCGGTTATCCTCAAGGGGCTGGGTGGGTGTGGCCAGGGTGGGTGTGGCCTACTGGGTGGGCGTGGATGGAGTGGGTGTGGCCTACTGGGTGGGCGTGGCCAGTTCTACATCATTCGCATCAAGAGTGCCTATGGGGACCTGGGCAGGAGTGGGACAGATCTGAAGGTCTCTGGCAGAAGGGGGTGGGACTGGGGAAAGTGCCAAGGCATGGTCCACTGGGGCAAGTGCCAAGATGGCCACCACAAAATTGTATATTGGCTCCCAGCTGGCCTGGGCCAGGGCCAAGATAGCAGGGGCCATTCCCTCACTGTTTCCAGGATGGCTTCGCGGGCCACCTGAAACCACTTCACGGGCCGCATCTGGCCCCCGGGCCTTGTGTTTGACATGTCTGACATAGACAGTAAAGACTGATCTGTAAAAACAGGCTTTTCCCACAGAAATGTTAAAAAATCCTTCCTAAGACCTGTTCTATCAATGCACAATTTTCTGCCTCAGTGGTGCAGCTGGATGCAGCTATACATCATTCGCATCAAGGGTGCCTGTGGAGGCCTGGGCAGGAGTGGGACAGATCTGAGGGTCTCTGGCAGAAGGGGGTGGGACCAGGGCAAGTGCCAAGGCATGGTCCGCTGGAGGAGTCTCACTGTTCCTCTCAGGCCATGTGGGGGGGCTCGATGGTGGTGCAGGCTGCCGGGAGCCCTGGACAGCAGAGGTCAAATGCCCAGCCTAGCCCTCGAGCATCTGCAGCACCAAGCCCAGCCCGACTTCCCCAAGGGAACGCCCAGCTGCACTTACCTCCTCCTCAAGGCTGCTGCTACTGTGCTTGCTCTCCTTAGCCAGGTTTCTCATGATGGGTACAAGGGCAAAGTCAGAGGGAGGCCCATTCCCTCTCCATGGGAGTAGACCCGGCTTTGTATCCAAAGCTTCCTTAGCAATAGGATGAGAGACCCCCAGGATAGGCCAGGAGGAGGGGCCAAGGGGATGGTGAAAGGGCAGCAGGGCAGGACTAATGCAGGATTTCCCTCAGACCCTCCCTCTCCTTCTTTCCTTCCTTCCTAAGTACAGAGTGGTGGGTAAATATTTGAGATGAGGGAGGGAGAAAAACAGGCAAGAAATGCAGCTGGGGAGGTGTCACCCTTCATGAGGAATGAAGAAATGCACCATTGCCTGGAAGTGGCAAGCACATGGCCCTCACCTACTTCACATATCTGGCTTTGTGGGCTCTGGGGGAGGCGATGCCATGAGCAGCGTGAGAAGTCAACGTTACCTGCGCAATGCCGTCCAGCCCCCAGCCTGCCTGGTTTCAGCAGGCAGCAAGGCACTCTCCTCACAGCGCCGAGAAGCTGAACCAGGCAGCGTGAATCTGAAAAACATGATGCCGCCCAGCCCCCAGCCTGCCCAGTTTCGGCAGGCAGCGGGGCGCTTTCCTCACAGTGCCGAGAGGTTGAGCCAGGCGGTGTGAACTTGCCAGCTTTGCACTTTGCTGCCTGCTGAAACTGGGCAGGCTGGGGGATAGGCAGCATTGCACTTCTCATCAGATTCGCGCCACCCGGCTCAGCTCTTGGCGCTGTGAGGAGAGCGCCCCGCTGCCTGCTGAAAGCAGGCAGGCTGGGAGCTGGGCGGCCTCGCGTTTCTTTTGGGATTTGCACCACCCAGCTCAGCCTCTCAGTGCTGTGAGGACAGCACCCTGCTGCCTGCCGAAACCCCTGCCCCAGAGCCCATCAAGCCAAATATGTGAAGTAGGCGAGGGCCATTTGCTGGCCACTTCCAGGTGATGGTGCATTTCTTCATTCCTCACAAAGGGTGACACCTGCCCAGCAGCATGCACCCACGGGGTGGGGCCGATGCAGCAGGGGCTGGTTCCTTGCTGTTTCCAGACAGCCTTGTGGAGCTAAGACTGAATGCGTTTCAGCATAGATGGCCACCACAAAATTGTACATTGGCTCCCGGCCGGCCTGGGCCAGGGCCAAGGCAATGGGGCCCGTTCCCTCATTGTTTCCCGGATGGCTTCACGGGCCACATGAAACCACTTTACGGGCTGCATCTGGCCCCCGGGCCTTGTATTTGACATGCCTGCCATAGCTGAACCCAAGTTCCAAGCCCCAATATACTTTCATTAAATTATATTAATACAGATGAAGTTATATTAGCTATGTAACAACTGTATTAGCCAAGGCCTGAAAAGCCACAAAGTGGGTGGTATGAGGCTCCCTTGAAAGAATCAGTGCAATATTCCATCATATCCAACACTATTTCTAGCACCCTAACCCTAGCTTATATATTCGCATATAGACCAGTAAATTTTCCAAAAGTATCACCAACTGCCTTAAGAATAAAAGAGTGAATGTCTGCCAACCCTTCTGATTAATAACATTAATTACATGCTTCACCATGACTTATACACAAGCTCATTTTAACTGAAATAACTATTTAAAGAAAAATAAACTGTTCTTCGAACATTGCAGATTTATTTTCCTGAACAAATGCGATTAGGCATCAAATATATATTATCTCAGCATGTACTCAGATACTGTTAAAATAAATTGTTCTCTTTCAAGGTAGACTAAGGCTTATTCATTCCCAAATGTTGATGGAAGATGGGGAGCTATCCCAAAAAATTTGGGGAAGAATTAGCCTGTTATAAGTTCAAACACTAACATATAATTTAAAATTGATTTATTTTACAAACTTGGCAAACTAACCCCCAGGAGAATATAAAATAAATGGATCAACACAGATTTCATTTTTAGATATTTCTTTAGAAGAAGCAGTTGTGTTTCTAATCTGGTGATGAGAACAATAAACTGTTCAGGGAATAGCCTTATTATATGGTTTGCACATTCTGTATAAACAGAGATTGGGAACTTGTGGCTCCACAGAGGCAATTTTATCACCTCAGGCCATTATCCATGCTCTTTTGGATTAATGAAATTGGACATCCAATGACATCTGGAGGAGGAGATTTCTGCTTTTGGTTGAACTAACAGAACTGCAGGAAAAAGTCAAAATATGTATAGCTGGCTAAAGTTGCCAAAAATGTTTAGTCCTTTTTTCCCTGTTATTTGTGCTAGATTCAATAGTAATAGGGAGTTGTTTATAGACAAGAATTGTAGGCTTTGCTTAATCCTGGATATAGATGATATGTAAACATCTCTCTCTAAACATGCAAAAGAGTCTGCTGTTTGCAATGATTTTGTTTGTTGGATAGGAGACTTGTTTCAGAGTGAAATACTCGCTATTGTTATACTACATTTTATTGTGAAGTGCTTCTAACCACTCAAGAGCAAATAATAACACTTACCAAGGGGCAGAGGTTGGTGTGGAATGTTTCAAGAACACCAAACACTTAAAGAAATAAAAAATGACTTTGGAAGAATTTCTGAAGGCCAGTTAAGAATATGCAATGAACTAGTACACTATGAAAGCCTACTGAATACCAAAGAGATCACAGTGACCTACAAGAAAGACCAAATAAAGAATAGAAAGAGATATGGCGGGGCAAAGCATTACATGGCCACTACATGAAAAAACCTGACAGGCAAAGCAGATAACAACAAAACATGGTAATGGCTAAAAGGAGGAAAATTGAAGAAAGAGATGTGGTGGAGAGAGAGAGAGAGAGAGAGAGATGATTGGAGTGAGTGTGATCTGTGTGGAGGGTCTGAGGAATGAGAGAGAGAATTTGGAGCATGAGCCTGATACAGAATTGTGAAGTTGGATTGTATTTTGGAACTCAGACTTTTCCAGAGTTTACTTTTCTTTTAGCTTTACTAGTTTATTTCTGTGCTTGGTTGTACCCATGTTGGCAGTCATTGTATGAATGAGCGTTCTCACAGCAGTGGTTTGTTATAGACTGATAAATGATCAGTCCCTTCCGACTGAATAATTCCTGATTCTGTACTTCATGTGAGTAGATCTCTCAATATGAATGTTATTCTGTGGCAATACATCTTAAATACTAACAAGGGCAGTAAACTGCAATTAATGTCCTTGTAATGTATTCACTGAGAGCTAAGAGGCTCCAGTAAGACATTGCTAATGAGCAGAAATTACTCATCCTTTCTTCTCCCATTAGACAAGGGAAAGAGTGACTCCTTTTTTTGTAGCAAAATGTCACCCTGTTAGGGATGATGACTCAGAAAAGGAGAGAGAAAGCTGACTTTGTTGAAATGGCAGTAAGGCTTTTTCTACAGTCTGATAGGAATCTGTTGAAATATTAATTGTGAGAACATTCTCCACATGGTCAATTCACCTTGTTTAATACACATGTTATAAAAACACCATGTACACCAAAGGGCCGGTGCTGCCACTATGAGGAAGGAAGGAAGGTGGCGGGGCAGGTGTAGCACCATGACATGGCCCCTGCATGCTCGGTCATCGCTATCCAACCTTGTCCTCTGACTCCACTTCACATGCGGGATGAGCCTCCCGCCTGCCACCCCACCCAGATTGATCCCAATGAGTGGGAAGGACAGGAAGCTCCAGTCCCCAAGAGACAGTCGGGACTCGCCTCCCCACTCTGCTCCGCCCGCGCCCAGCCCTAGAGTTGCCCCACACACCCTGTACCCATGCACATCGGGACCCCACAGCCAGGCCACCCCGCCCCACCCCGGCCCGCTACCTACCTCACCTCACCTTGTAGTGGCACCAGCTTGCTGGATGTGCCATGTGGCTGCCTGCCCTATCACAGCCATGGGCAAGCAAAGGCAGATGGTGGGACGGAGCGCGTCCAGCGGGCCAGATTGCATGCCTCCCTCTCATGGCTCTGCCTCTGCCTCTGCCTGGTGCTTGGAGGGCCATCCTAGCACTTGCAGTGCTCAGACTCACCTGTGCTGCCACCTCCTGTGCTTGTGTTGAGGGGGATGCCTGGCCATGGCCCTTGTGTTTATGTCTGTTGTACCAGTACATGAAAAAATAAGACACCACCTGAAAATAAGCCCTAATGACTCTTTTGGGGCAAAAATTAATATAAGACCCAGTCTTATTTTTGGGGAAACAGGGGTTATGTTACCTCATATGAATAGTTCATGGCCCAATGCTGAAGGAAAAAGATCTTTAGGATCTTTGTAAATGCTAGCAGGAGTGTCAATATTTAGATCTTAGAGGAGAGGCTGTTCTGCAGAGCAAGAGAGAAGGCATGTTTCCTGAGTCCTACCAATGGCATTGTTTAATAGAAAGTCTCTCAAATATCCTGGCCCAATCCATGAATGACTTTGTATTTGACAACCCAGCACTTTGAACTGCATCCAGAAGCCTACCAATAACTAGTGTAACTCATGTAAGAGTGGAATTACATGGACATACCCCAATGTTTTCCCCTAACTAGTAATATTACTGCTTTCTGGATCATATATAACTTCTGAGTTATCTTCAAGGGCAACCTTATCCACAGCACAACACAATAATTCAAACAAGAATTCACCTTGAATAGTAACCTTGGTACTATTGAATAGGTAACCTTGAATAGGGCCCCCAATACAAAATGGGCATAACTGGTAGACAAGATAAATTTGTGCAAAAATCTTCTTAGACATGGCTGCCATATGCTCCTCAACCAGGAGCCATGACTCCAGGAGCGCCCCCCAATTGTACATCAGTTCTGATCAGAGCAGCAAAGCTCTCTCCACAATTAAGATGGAAAATATCCAGGATCTTGCAGCCCCTAAATTCCAGCCACTCCATCTTACTTGTTCCTCCCCATCCAAACCTCCCAAAACTTCCAGATATAATCCTGAATTTTAGTGATCTTAAAAAAACAAAAACAAATTTAGACTTCCCTCCCTTAAGATTTTGGTTTGAATGGAAAAATTATCAGAGCTATGCAGTGAAAAGTCCTGGACAAAGAAATATATCTACGGGAAACAGGGGAACTCATGAAAAAATGCATTTGGAAAGTGATGCTGCTAATGATAAATGATTAGAGTTTAAAGCCAGTGGAAAGAAACAAAATGATACATATGTTTGAAATTAGAGCTAACTTCCAATAATCTGATATTGAACTTTTCAGTTAAGGTTACAGAGAGAAATGTAGATAAGCTAGTTCAGTGGTGGCGAACCTATGGCACGGGTGCCAGAGGCGGCACTCAGAGCTCTCTCTGTGGGCACTCGCGCCGTCGCCCCAGTCCTAGGCCTTCAGCTGGGTTTTATAAAACCTTTTCGCTTTAGGCCTCCGCCGCTGTGTGCAAAAAAAAAAAAAAAGGTTCAATCAGTCAATTTCAACTTCTCGTGGCAAAAAAAAAAGATCTTGCAAAGTTGGAATTGATTGATTGAACTTTTTAATCCCACCCAGTCTGCCATTACCACCGAAGCCACGCCCACCCAATGGGCCACGCACACTGAATTGGCCACACCCAGCCAATGGGCCACACCCACCCGGCACTCGACGATGCATAAGTGGGTTTTGGGTTGCAGTTTGGGCACTCGGTCTCTAAAAGGTTTGTCATCACTGAGCTAGTTCTTAGAGGGGGATTTGGTGATCATATAGTTATATTGTTAAGCTTGACATATATAACAGCACAAATAGAAGCATAAAAATGGCAAATATCACTTGGAATTACAGTCTTAAAAAGCAAATAGATTTCTGCAATTATAAACATTATTAATGGGTATAACACTTATAGGCTAAAATGCTAGGAGAAAGTCTATCAAATGCAGCTTTATTAAATTAACATTAAGCACAGATTTCTGAATGAGTCTTAAAGTTACGATTGTTCTGTTTCATCCAGACAGTATTTTTTGTTTTTTTTTATTTTGTTTGTTTGTTTCTGGCATTTTTGCAAGGAGGATATGTTATTCTTTTACGTGCAGTTTATCTTAATCACTTTCACTGATCCTACACGTTTTCACAATTCTGTACAAAATCAAATTTTTCAAAAAATTCATGAAATAGTCGGAGGAAAAACACACACATTTGCTTCAACTTTAAAAAGCCTGGCATGCTTGTGATACAGCTGCATTAAATACTTTGCATGCGGGCTTCAACCTTCTCTGGCATCTCCTGGACTCTTCATCTGAATTTTACTTCTTCATACTGTAAATCCAGAAGGCAGAAAAGCAAGCTGTGTTAGAGTTTCTGCAGCTGTGCACTTAAAAATATGTAATGGCAACCCTCAGGCAAGGAAAGGGGAGTACCACCATTTGCTCATGTTCAGATTTATACAGCTGTAAATTCCACTGGGGTAAAATGTACATGTCCAGAATAATTCATGATGACATCTTTTTACATCTCGTGTGTGACTATGTCTATACCTCTGTGTTCAAACAATTTCATAAAAACTTTTAATCTTTGCAAGGATTAAATTTAGTGTTCTGTTTTTCAACAGGGCAATAGTCTTACTGAGATTTCACAAGGTTCTGGATAGACTGCCTAAATAAGCACATTTGAGCTAAGGAAGAATTTGGCGTCAGTGAATTACTTACAGCTTTCTAAAGATTTCTTTTCATGCTTTGCCAGAGCCCTGAGTACAACAAATAAGCACTGCTACCTTTAAAAACAATTTGACAAACATGCAATAGATTCAATTTGATGTGCACAGTCTTAAAGAACAAGCAAGCATAATGGCAACTATGTATAAGCCAAAAAACAGAAGGAAGGCAAAACTCCTGGTAATTTCTAAAGTGCTCTAGTAGGTTAGCCTAGATTTTATTAGTTGGAAGGCTATGGCTAATGAAACACTACATGCAAATTAATCAGAGGTATCTTTTTGTAAAGAAGATCTGTTTTGAAAAGTATCTTTTGGGATGTAGAGTTGTAGAAAAAGATGCAGTGGAGATACCTAATCCTTTAGGTCAGGCATGTCAAACTGCCGGCCTGTGGGCCGGATTCATCATGCCAAAACCACGCCCACCCCATTGCTGGCTAGGGGGAAAAAGTCCTGATACGTCGTGCGACGTCATGTGATGTCGTGAGTTTGACATGCCTGCTTTAGGTAATAGGGTTGTGTTTTTTTATTGTCCTTAAATGTGAATTTACTCTAATTCTACAGTTTCAAATATATAATTTCCCCTTTAAAATTCACAGAAAATTGCAATGCAGTTCTCCAATTTAAAAAGAAACAAAGTACAGGTAGTCCTTGACTTACCACCACAATTGAGTGCAACATTTTTGTTGCTAAGCGAGACAGTGAGTTTTGCCCCATTTTACAACTTTTCTTGCCAGAGTTGTTAAATGAATCACTGCAGTAGTTAAGATAGTACCATGGTTGTTCAGTGAATCTGGTTTCCCCATTGACTTTGCTTGTCAGAAGGTCACAAAAAAAATGATCCCATGACCCAGGGACACTGCAACCTTCATAAATATGAATCAGTTGCCAGTTTTGATCATGAGACCATGGGGGTGCTGCAGTGATGCTGAAAAACAGTCATAAGTCACTTTTTTCAGTGCTGTTGTAACTTTGAATGGTGATTAAATGAGCTGTTGCAGGTCGAGGACTATCTGTACTGAAATTTGTAGAACATTGATGGGTTTCAAATCATGATAGCCCAAGTTGCATTTGGCTTCATGTTCCATTCGGCTATGGGAGCCTTTCCATGTGCTAAGCCTGAAAGATGACCTCTTTTTTTTTTTCAAAATAGTTACATGTAGATGATAGGAGGTCTAATAAAGGATGATACTGTGGAAAGAGCCTGAATGGGCAGGTAGCATAAAGCATATAGAGGCAGACAAGGTACAGAAACTGCTCATTGCTTCATGGGCATGAAATTTACCTAGAAATCTGATGGTAAACTGAGTACAGGTAGTCCTTGACTTACAACAGTTCATTTAGTGACCGTTCAAAGTTACAATGGCACTGAAAAAAGTGACATATGACCACTTTTCACACTTACAACCACAGCAGCATCCCCATTTGGACACTTGACAAGTGGTTCATATTTATGACGGTTGCAGTGTCCTGGTGCCATGTGATCATCTTTTACAACCTTCTGACAAGCAATGTCAATGGGGAAGCCAGATTCACTTAACAACCATTTTACTAATTTAACAACTGCAGCGATTCACTTAACAAATGTAGCAAGAGAAGTCGTAAAATGGGACAAAACTCACTTAACAAATTTCTCACTTAGCAACATAAATTCTGGGCTCAATTGTGGTTATAAGTCAAGGTTTACCTGTATCATTGGTTTACTATTCAGAAACGGGGTGCATGCTTGTAATATCCTACCTTTTGCTTCACAAAAATTCTTCGAACTAATTGATAATAATTTTAAATTAAATTGCAAAAAGATGTTTTAACAAGGCAATGAATGGATCACAGTGTAAATGACTTGGACACCTTTGGTTGTCACTTATGGTATCTCTTACTATTGGCCACTCTGTTGGATTATCAAGATGGTGCCTCTCTTCCTAAACAGAAATACAGAGACTCCTGGTTCTTCATGGTAGCTATGCTGCTATGTAACAATGGAATTCCCCCTTATTTTGTCATGGATATATATATATAATGTATGTTTGGGTATCTATAGCCCCTGTTTCTTCCACAGATATTTGTCTGATTTTAGGAAAATCACTCATCATTTATTGCATTTCCTCTAAAAAGTAAAAACAAGAAAAAATGACACATTCTCCTACAAAGCATAATGCTGAGTAATTTTGCAACTGCAAGATATTAATTTTAAAAAAAAATCAACTCAATTTGAAACACTTTGGTTTCCATGAGAAACATATAGTCATTCACTGATTATAGCGTTAATGTGAATTATCACTGCTGTAATATTCCTATATCACATAGGAGAGGTTCATGGATTTGCTAATACCATCAAAGAAATGTTGCAGTGTACTAATAACCAATATCACCATGACTAAAATAAAGCTACTTTCTAAGTTCAGCTTTCATAGCCAAATGTATCTAGGATATCATGAAGGAAAACGGTGGTTAGGGGGACAAATATCATAATTCTTTCTCAAAGGTTCTCTAGGAAATAGAAAAAGCTGAAGGATCATTTTTCCCAGTCTTACTACATGAAAAATTTCCCACAATTTAATTAGCTTCGAGCTTATATGCCATCTAGTGGCTCCTAATAATTTGAAGCTTCTAATAGTGATTTTCTCCCACTCAATTTGACATACACATTATTTGTGTAATTCATATTATTTGTGGAAAGAAAAAATAATCTCCTTTTCAGTCAAATATGATATACAGTGTTGTAGAAGCTCAGATTTGAATTTAACCACAGCAACAGTATTTTGGCAAATAACAATATGCTGGCATTTCAAATTGCTGCTTTTCCTCTTAAACTCCACTGAATTTTGTTTGCTGTTCTTTTTATGCCCCACATATTCTGCCATTCTCCTTCCCAGAATTCAAATCTGTATCTGTCCAGAAGGACTTCAGAAGAAAGCAAGCCAGTGGCTAGAAGTCATTTGCGGAACCATTTTGAACAGTGTGTGAAAGGAGGGAGAAAAGTAATAGTGGGTGAATCTATATCCTTTGCTTCCTTTTGGTTTTTAATTTTTCCTCCTATAAATTTAGATCACAGATAGTTGCACATTTATCATATGAATTGTATGTGCAATTTTCCTTAACTGCTTAAGTATCTGTTTGTGAAAATGTTTTTCCAATAGATTTTCCTTTTAAATTGGTGAACTGCTTTGCAAGATTTGTTTAAATTCTAAATCCAAACAAACCTCCTCCCCGTCCCTTAGAGCTCTCTGTACTGTATAAACTTTCTGTACATTCAAAATCATATTCTGTCAAAACTTACAAAAGATGCCAATTAAGGTTTATTTATGTGTGTTTACATATAATGGGTAATTACCTAAGCCTTCCTCTTAATCTAATTTAGTTTTGTGTTTATGTACACTTCAAAAAATGCCAGAACAAAACCAAATATCAAGGAAAATGTTTTGACCAAATTCTGCTTTCTTTCCACTTTCTTCATTTATTTTATTTTGACTGTAAATATCAAGTTTACAGTCACTGTTTAGAGCAGTGGTCCCCAAACCAAGACTATGGCCCACTACCGGGCCTTGAGCCCTTCAAAACCTAGCTGCGGAAGTGATGGGCACACGTACGCTTCCCCACTTGCATGAACAGTGGGCAAGCGCAGGCATGCATGCTCCATTTGTGTGAGCAGCAGGAGTGCTTGCCTGTCACTTGTGCGAATGGGACTGTGTGCACACGTGCACTTGCCCACCACTCCCACAGAGCCATCTCCTCTTCCCCACCACAGGCCGGTCCGCAAAGCCAAAAAGGTTGGGGAATTCTGATTTAAAATACACTGTGTGCTTATTGAATCACTTCAAATAGCAATCTCGTCCACTGTAAAAAATCAAACAATCTGTCCAAAGGTCTACAAAATCTCAGTAAGGTTTTTTTTTTCATGCCTTCTGAAAGACAACAAACTAAATTTAATGCTTAGAAATTGTAGATGTTCGATTGCAAAGTGTGTGAATATAAAGAGCTAGACATATCCATACAGAGGAAATAAGACAGGTTTCAATATAAATTCTTCTTGAATAAACATCTTGTGTTAACTTGATCCCCAGAATTCTTCAAATTAAGCTCACTCTTAGGCAGAATGATGGTAGAAGAATATCTGCTTTTTATGACTTTCATATCAGCTTTCTAAACAAATGTTTTAGTCTTTGTGAGAACAAGTAAGTTCCTGGTACAGAAGAGGCCAATAAGGTTCTCAGAGGAATCCGTGGTGCTTAAAGAGAAATAGATATTTATTGATGCAAATGTCCTCATGTTCAAGATTGGTTTAAAGTTACAGCCGTTGCCATTCATTTTGAGCCAGTCTGATGTAGTGGTTAAGGCATCAAGCTAGAAACCAAGAAACTGAGTTCTACTCCTGCCTTCAGCATAAAGCCAGCTTGGTAATCTTGAGAACATGAGAACAGACATGTTCTCTGAGAAGGCAATGGTAAACCATTTCTGAAAAATTTTGCCAAGAAAACTGCAGGGACTTGTCCAGGCAATCTCCAAGAACTGGACATGATTAAATGAAAGAAAAAAACAAGTTGCCGTTCACTGTAATTAATGCATTTTCCCTTACACACTTCTCCTCTCAGTTCAGATCTGATGATGTCTAATGTCGAAGATGAAAGATAAGTGTTAACCTGATGAGAAATTACATGCTTTATCATAGATTACATTTTCCACTTGCACAAAGGTAGCATATGGTTCCAATTCATCTTCCTATAAAACAAGAAAACATTTTGAGAAGAAAAGGCATGACATCTTCTGAATAAAATTCTGAAACATTCTTTAAACAAGGAAACATTAATAACCCTGTCTATTTTTTTTCATTCTATATATACAGTTTGTATTTGACTTATACTTGATAGGGAAAATATGGCACAAATCACCTTTACATGATTGGATTTTTGAATTATAATACACACTGAGATACTAATCATTATAATTAACTGAATCCATGTTTATAACACAGGTGACATCTTGACTTCTCCTTAAACATCCTCCAGCCCTAGAAAACTATACCCCCATACCTTATGCACAAACATAGTTACATTTTGTGGGTAGTAGGCTATACATTTTGATTTTTCTTTTTTTTTCTTTTTTTTTACCAAAAGAGGTTTTATTCTTTCTTTCATTCCTTTTCGATCCTAGTATTCGTAGATCTAAAAACAATTTTGTTTGGAATAATTGAAAGTATAGCTGCCCTGAAGTTGTAGAGGATTTGAAAATGGCACTTTATTGAGAGATATTGGAACATCTTTCAAATGTAAAAGGTCTTCAGATTCTTATTTTCTGCCACAGTATTTGTGTTACTTATGGCAGACTAACTACAGGCCTGGAGCAATAGGAAAGTTCCTTCCAGAATTAGAGACAAAAGTTAAGCCATGGATTCCTGAGCTGTGACCTTTTGATAACATGATTAAAACATTGGAGGATCGATTTATATATTTATAGGGCCCAGCAGTTTTGAATTGCTGCAGTGCTCCTTTTCTAATAAAATACAGTTTCCAGTGATAAGTAAGAAGCTTTGCTGACTGCTATTGTGGGCATGCTATAAAGCATAAGTTGTGGCAAAAGTGACAAAGTTGATTGAATGACTAAAAGGCTGAATCTAGCATTCAAAGTTGATCAGGAAGGAAGTAAAAATATTGAAGAAACTTCAACACCTAACATTAACTACATGAATTAAAGCAGCATCTTAACAGCTTTCGTATACTAATTTCATGTTATTATGCATTACATTTTTAGCTTGTTGAAACTGTTTATTATTTCATGTTTAAATGCTGGTATATAAAAATTAAATTGGATTCCACATTATTGTTACTTCAGATGCTGTCCTGCTGGTTGAAGAGGTATTATTGGGATAACTTTCTGATTTGCTTTTTGTTTATTGCAGGAAACCAATAATTATTGATGAGCAGGAAAACACTAGTTGCAAGAACTTCCAAATCGGGTGGTGAGAGAAAGGAGAAAAGTCAGCAAGAATCAAGGTTGACATTTCACTGTCTACAATGAAAGAATTAAAAGCTATTCTTTCAAATCAAATAGAGGTTCTTGAAAACAAGATAGATAAAAATGATGACATTAGCAACAAAAATTGAAGCATAGCAAAGGAAAAATGCAAAAACTATTTGCAGCAAAGAAGGAAATACAGATATTTAATTACAGTATTTTATGACTGAAAGGAACAAAATATTTATAGCTTTGAGAAAAAGAATGTATGAACATGACCAATTACTAAAATATACAGACACAGATAAAGAATAAATGCACCATTTCCATTTGAAAAAAAAAAGAATTCCAAAGACGGAGGAATAAAATATATAAGTGGTTACAAATGGTAGAATCTTAATTTTGTGCACAGAATTTGAAATTTAGAATACAAGAAGATTTTGGAAGGGAAAGCTTACTTGAAGATACCATGTTTCCCTGAAAGTAAGACCGGCTCTTATATTAATTTTTGCTCCAAAAGATGCACTAGGGCTTATTTTCCGGTTAGGTCTTATTTTTGGAGAAATACAGTACTAAATGCGTCCATCTGGCTGACAATCTTAACTGGGGCTTATTTTTGGGGTGGGGCTTATATTACAAGCGTCCCAAAAAATCATGTTAGGGCTTATTTTCCAGTTGGGGCTTATTTTCCAGTTGGGGCTTATTTTCACGAAAACACGTATGAAAAGACAAAATGTAGAAAATATTTGGATTTTGATGCAGGTGAATTATTAGAGATTCAAAAAGCATTTAGAATTAATTCCACTGTAGACCAAAAAAGAAATTTACATTTTTTAAAAAAATAACGAGGCTGTAGTATCATTGAAGTGGCAAACTGTTCTGCTAAAAGTGAGTAAAAATATTGAAATTATTACTAGAGGTGTCACAAAACATGCTTAAGAAACATAAAGACTTGACATCATATTTATAAAGCATAAGCAAAAGTGGGTGGTTACGTTCCATTTGGAAATATTGATGATGGGAGAAAAGTGTTCATTTATTCAAGGAAAGATGTTAACTAATTATTCCCAGCAAGTATCTACGAAATATGATAAACAACAGGGAGAAACCTCAAAATCAGAATAAGCAGAGTCAAGCCTATGTAACGGTAATGTATAAAATACTTAAACTGTAAATTAAGGATAACATGGATAAAATTAAGATGTCAATAAATATTAATAACTTGAACAATTTAATGGGAAGATTATTTTTTTCAAGCTTGCTGTTGATTATTCTGCCTTGATTGCTTGTTGCACTTATTTCCTTTATGAAACAGGTTGACAAAGCATATCAGATTCTGTATTTAAATTTGAAAGTTATTACAAGAATTAAATAAACGATGTTTAATTAAAAAGGAAGGAGGGAGTACTAAGAAGAAAATCTAAGAAACAGCTAATAAATATGGCATAATAATTAAGTCTATTGTTTTATTAACATGACTGTAAGCTTGGGTCCCCTTGTTGCTTTGGAAAGGGCAGCAGCTGCTCTTACCAAAATACTTGTTTCTGTGTGGTGCCTACAATCCAGTACAGGTAGTCCTCGACTTATGACAATTGAGCCCAAAATTTATGTTGCTAAGTGAGAAATTTGCTAAGTGACTTTTGCCCTATTTTATGACTTTTCTTGCCACATTTGTTAACTGAATCACTGCAGTTGTGAAATTAGTAACATAGTTGTTAAGTGAATCTGGTTTCCTTATTGACTTTGCTTGTCAGAAGGTTGCAAAAGTGATCACATGACCCCGGGACACTGCAGCCATCATAAATGTGAGTCAGTTATCAAGCATCTGAATATAAATTGTGTAACCATGGAGGGTGCCGCAGTGGTCATAAGCGCAAAAAATGGTCATAAGTCACTTTTTTCAGTGCCGTCGTAACTTCGAAAGGTCACTAAATGAACTGTTGTAAGTTGAGGACTACTTGTACACCTTTGACTCAGAAAAGGAGCTTGCATCTTAAGCCTTACAGCTTCCTTTCTTGTATCTCACTGTGATCCATCAGATAAGGCCTTTGAGACTAAAAGCATTCTGTTGACTGAAACTGTGCTGCTTGCAACCCACAGAGCTGGATGTGACTTAGCAACTCCAGGCTTTGGTATTACGGTAGAATTGCTTGCATACTACCTGGCATAACCAGGGAATGGCAGCTTGTTTTCAAACCAAGAGTCACTTTTATCTGTTAAACCACATTGCTAGATGTTGTATTCCAAAAAAGATGGCTAGGTCAAGGCATAGCAAATTGTGATTTAAATTAATTTACTTAAATTAGTTAATTTAGTTAAATTAACTAATTAATTACTAAATATATTTAATAGTCCTCACTTGCATCTTAATATGATGTCAAGCAGGTATAAATCACAGCCTGGGCCTTCTAAAATTACCGTGAGCCAACAATTAATTTTAAAAAATTTAAAGGCTAGTTTGAAACAGATCAATTATTGTTTTCTTGATCTTACCTGGATGTTTTGTCCTGAAATTGTGTCTATATTTGTAGTTGCAGTGATTTTTCTTTTGCTGCTATGACAGGAGGAAGGAAGGAAAAATAAAAGTTAGTTCCCTCTTCTCAATAAATCCCACAGCAAATGAGTTTTGTTAAATCAACAAGATGGCATTTCAAATTTATACCACTTATAACAAAGTATCTTTTCAGTTTAACCATCCTTTCCACATAAGATGCAAGGGTTGCAGAGTTAAAATGAAGGGACAATTTACCACTTCCTTCGTGGTTCTGAGTCCTAGAATTACCATCATTCTCACATAATTCTCTCCCCTTTTGCTTTTCCCCTCATTTTACATTTTATTGCACAAGCAACACTGCAGCATTCAAAGTGCAAGGGTTTCACTGCTGCACTAGTACATTGAGCTGATGCTCCTGGTGTTCCAGCAGTGTCTGCAAGGGAGATGGGGAAGGGCAGGCAGAGTGACATGATGCAAGCCCCGCCCCTTTTTGTGGGTTTTAAGGGAGGGGGTTTGTATTGCAATGTCCTGCCTGCCATTTTGCCAATGCCTCTACCCCCACAAATGTTGCTGTGGCCAACTCTGATAAATAATGAAAGAACCATGACATGATTTAAGTTAAAACTTGGTATACATACCTTCCACAGAACCTCCAGAGATAGATGGAAAGTGAAAATCCAAGTATTCCCAAAAGACCAGTAAGACAGCTATAGAGAATTATCATGGTAGAACTTTCCTTTTCTTCATTGCTATCTGAGAATTTGTGACAAATAATAATTAGGAGAGGTTATAGTCTTAATATGTTAAATTAGCAAAAAAGTGTCAGAAAGTAGAATGGCTGGTCACAATTTAGATATGTTCCTAGGTAGATTCATACTTTCTACTTAAAAAGGTCATTTAAGAGTTTGTGTCCAAAGCCAGCCAATACTTTGTATTCATTGTGAAATCTTTTATTGCTTTAAACTGTAAGTAGTCATAGAAATAAATATTAATAGGAATGTAAATATCCAATCTTTCCACAGAAATACAAGGGCAATTCGGAAATAAACCTCTGTTTGGTTATCAATGACAGACACTCGCAGATACAGAACTTTTATTATACACATTAGAAAACTATAATGTTACATTACTTTTTGACATAATCGCCATTCAAATTGAGGCATTTGTCATAACATCTTATAAGGTTTGAAATTCCTTCTGCAAAAAAATCTCCCGCCTGGGAATGAAGCCACCCTGTAACAGCATCGTGAAGCACATTGTCATTGTCGAAGCGGTGCGACGCAAGCCACTGTTTTATGTGCCTGAAGAGGTGGTAATCACTTGGTGTCAAATCTGGACTATGGGGGGGGAGTGATCAAAAACATCCCAACGGAACTGCTTCAAAAGTTCTTGGGTGTGTCTAGCGGTGTGCAGGCGAGAATTATCGTGAACCAACACCACACCGGAAGTCAGCATGCCCCGACGCTTGTTATAGATGGCTCATCTGAGTTTTCGTAACATTTCACAGTAGACTTCTGAACTGATGGTCAAACCACACTCCATGAATTTCACGAGCAGTACTCCCTTGGCACCCCAGAATACTGTTACCATAACCTTTCTGGCAGATAATGTTTGCTGAGCTTTTTGGGGTTTCTTTGTTGAGTGTGTATGACTGCACGCACTTCACATTTGGCAGGATCTTCTATGGCAGGGTTCATTTTCAATTGATCTAGCAGATGAGTCAACTGCAACACAACCTTCTCCTTCCACTCCTCACTGCCTACTGAACTACTGCGCATGGTGCCATAGTACAGGCGTCGCTATCCCCGCCTATTTCTCACATATGCTCAAACGGAGGTTTATTTCTGAATTGCCCTTGTAACTGTTATTTTCAGACTGTGCATTTTAGGCAGAGAGGGGATCATGAGCCACCCTCATTGTTAGAAGAAGAAAATATTAAACAGTACTTTCCTTCTAGTATTAAGAGCATTCATTGCTAGTTCTAACTTAATTTTTGAAATAACTAGTACTTTGTAACTAGTACCAACATCAATAGTTTAATAATAAGCACAGCCTTTCCCCAATTCCCATTACTTAAGCAATTAACATAAAAATAATTAAAGAAAGATGGAAATCTGTTTTATTAACATGCAAGAATGATTGAAGGAGGATCAGTCCAGTTAGGGAAGAACCATCGTCCATCAGTAGACCATATGTGATGATAGGAAAGACCCTAAAAAGCTTTGTCCATCAGAGTAAATAGCACTCAGCTACATAGACAACCTGATATATTACTGATTATTCACTTATTTAAAATACCAACAAAGAACAGAGACCTCCAGATTAGTATCAACTGAATGTGACTTGGCAAGTGAAACTGATGATTAAATGCTTAAAGTTACCTAGTACAGTTAAGTTAAGTGACTTTCCCCCAGTAGGATGGGAGATCAGGCACGTAAGCTTATCTTCGTTAACATTTTTCATATAATATGTACTGATGACGGTCTTTGTGCCATTTGCCAATATTTCTGTCATATTTTGAGAGTCTCCTGGTGGATTCCAGGATATCCCTGCAGCTGGTTTTCCTGCAGCTGCCTTGCACACAACGGTGCCATTGGTCTGAGTCAAGGACACTTGTGGAGACACTAAAATGAAATGGGACATATAAGAAATAATTAATTACATTTACCAAGCTAGCACCAAGTTAGACCAAGTTAGTCTAAGAGGCATCTTGCTATCAGATTTCCAATCACTTTTGCTAATCAGTAGGCATATGATAGATAAAACAGGAAAATACCCATGTTTACATTGTAAACAAAAGGAATGCACCAAATAACCTTGAGAAGTAGAGGTCACTAGAAAAAAGCATGTATTTGAGCAATGGATAATATATACACTCAGGTTACTGCCACATAATGTATTTAATTTTGGATGAGTTTTTCTTTTCTTAGCTTAATTTTCTGTCTTTGAGTACAAAAAAAAGTAGGCGATCCCTCCCTCCTTTCCACCCCCTCCTAACAAGTTTTCCATTCTTGCAACACAAATCTCACAAATTAATCATCGGTCAATCCTGTGTTAATTCCCCCTTAGTCAGTTGCACAGTGCTGATAATAAAATTGCTCTATTGCTCATAAAAACCATCACGGAAAGTCTCTCCCCCTATTTTTGAAAAAAAAAAGCATCAGGAAAGATGGGTTGGAAATTTTGCCAAATGTTCCATGTGTGAGCATTGCATGAGCAGTTAACCCAATGAAAGGAAAAAAATTGTGAGGTCTAGCCTTACTCCAGGAAATGATGGACTGATAAATATAAATGCTTTATGATCCCATATTCTACTGAATACATGCTGTACTAAAGTATTCTAAGAACACCTATAGAAATTGGAATGAAACAGCGAGATCTGTTGATGAGTTATAGGAATATTGCATATATAATATGTTGGTATTTGAAAAATATGGAAGATGGAGCTTCAAATTCCTTCTCAAATATTAGCAATTCCTACATTTTGCCAGGTCTTTAAATGAAGATAAAAATTCAGAGTAAAGGTGGCTGATACTCCATAACAATTTGCACTTACTGCTCCCCACTTCTGAAAGCAGAAAGATGGGAAAAGTTTCCTAGAAAGTGTCTGGAAATGCCTGCAAATATTAGCAATAAATGTAAATAATGCATTGCTACATTGAAATACCTGAGGGAAGCCTACTATAATAGGTGCAATCTTAGATTAATAATGCTGAAGGTACCTCTGTACCTTAAGCTCATTAATGAAACAGATATTACAAGAACAAGTAAAAGCAGAACAAATGCATTAATCACGAAACTATATTTTATAAGTTTGCATTTTAATATTATAAACTGTTTTGAGATATCACCTGAAAAATGATATAAATGTTTGGAAAAAAGAACAGTTCTGACTGTAAGAATCCAAAATGGTGATTTTAAATATGTTGTTTCTTACCTGATAGAGATAGTTCATATTCATTGTTTAACATTCCTTTAGCAGTAGCAATGAAACATCTATATATTCCTTCATTGAACATTTGAAATGATTTTATCTGAACAGCAGAATTTTCTTCCGGTCTAGATACCCAATCCATGTTCATACTGCAGTTTCTGGCTATGGAATTGTTCTCTCTCTTAAATGATAAATGGCAATACGTTCCATTTTCAAAGTTCACCAGCCATACTGTCAAATTATATCTTTCTGCAGGACAGTCCAATTTAATGGTTGTTCCAAGCATTGCATATTTACTGGATTTATCTGGAAAGATATAGAAATGTCATTATAGGTAAGCAGGAGATAAGGAAGACGTTGCAGACTAACTTGGCCTGATAATATCCACCTTTAAAAGATGATTTCATTATTAGCTTAGAAAGATTTACTCACAAAAGAGTACCAACAGGCCACTATTTATTCGCTTGTTTGTTAAATTGATTTATATGGCTGCCCATTTAACAAATGTAACTTTGAGTGCCTAGCAACACATTAAAGACAATAGTTAACAAATGGCCTAATCTTCCAGTGACCTCTGAGAACCCAATGCGTTATACCCTTTCAGAATAAACTACATTATGCAAAGCATAGAAAAATATTAAAAGCACTAAAAAGAGAATTTAAAAAGAAACAGAAATCAAATTAAACTGAATTTACATTAAACCATTCAATATACTTCTCTCCATTTTTTTACGCCTGCGAATCTTTCTTCTACCATATTGATTCATCCACTACCATTTTATACATTTTATTCTCACTCCTCTTTTTCTGAGGGTCTCACCAACTCTACTCAACCACGATTTTCTCTATCAGCCCTTTTTCTCAATCCATTTATCCTTCCCTCATTTGTTTGCTTTCAAGTCCAATTGTCATTCAATCCCTCTATATATCCAAACCACTTGAATGTACTTCTTTTGCACCAGTCACTCACTTTTGCATCATTCAGCACACATTTATTTATGATATTATAATTTCTAGTTTTACTACACAACTAATTTTTCACCATTTATATATAACTTCCAAGTTTCATTTCACATTTCCTGTCAAAGACAACTGCCTTTGATGCATTAATTTTCAGATTCATGTTTGTGGCATTATATTATGTGTCTAACATTTCCTGAATATCATTGAAGTATTTAGGTAACTCACATATCATCTTCATATAAGGGAATACACAAATTCATTTTCATGATGTCAGGACAGCTGTGGCTAGAAAGTATTGTTTTTCAGTGATGTAACCTCTGTCCAGAAGTTAGAATGCTGCCTTTTGTAATAGCCTTCCAAAAACTACCAAAAGCTAAATTTATCCAGAGCATCTATGGGACACAATCCTTTATTGTCACCCCTTTTTAATTACAGGTTTTTCATTTTTATTGTTACTATTAATTTAGGGCTTTTTTAGTTCTTTGGGGCTCTAGTATTATAAAGACTGGGGCATGGTTTCTTTTTTTTTAATCACAGTTCTTTTATTATTTGATTTTGCCTATGAAGGATGTTTTTTATTGTGTATTATTTTGTTTGTAAGCCATCAGGCATTGGAATAATTTGTTGGTCTACATATTCAATAAATACTCTCTTAACATTTTCAAAAACATTCTTTGTACATTTATCAATAAATAAATTTAAAAGCAAGTTGGACTACAAGATTTCCAGGGTCTCTTTCAATTTTGTTGTTCCATTATTCCTGTTTTTTTTCCATAGCATGGGTTGGCTCAATCAATGTTTTAACAAAGGAAACAAATGATTTGACATATAACAGCATGCTTGACATACTGAATTAATACATTTTGCATTATCTCCTACAAGCAGAGTAGCACCCCTTGAAGAACATTTTTGATCTAAATAAAATGTTTGCAAAATATCATACTCTTTTGAACAATTTCTCCTTATAGGGATAGCTTGATAAAGAGTCATAATACGAAAGCATAAATTTATAGTCTTTACTGTAATATCTACAAAACTGAATAATTTATTGATTTGGCAAATAGCATTAAAAATGTATTAAACAAAGCACCTTATTCACTAAGGTCAAATTTGAAAGTGGCTTCCAGAATCATTCCACTGGACATTGTAGTTTTCACATTAAAACGTCATGCATCATTGTGCACGTATACATAGTGATGCAAAGTCAATATGGCATAGTGTTTAGATTAGAACTAAGGTGATACTTTTTAGTTACTCACTGTAAAGTTCATAGCATGAGCTGGCCATTTTCCATCTATTAACATAGTCTGGATGGCTGTGGATATAAAATATGTGAACAAAAAACAATATGTGCAACCCTGAATTTTGGAAGAATTATGGAATAAAAACATAAACCGACAATAATATAAAAATAATAAAGAAATAAAATAAATTACTAAGTACATATATTACTATAGCCTAGATTATCCATTGTTCTTACCGTTTTTCTCACTGCTTCTAACTGTTATTCTTCAGGTTATAATATAAACACACACATATAATGCCACTTAACTTTCAACATGATAAAGCAAGAACCATTGCTTTAGGAATGTAGGTGCTGACAACTACTTACAAAATATTCTTTCTTTAAAAATTGTTTAAATATATCTTCTCCTTTGTAAAACAGAAGCAAATGTTCCATGGAAAGGAAACATCTTTACTTACTTTAACATAGTGAACTTACCAGATACTGCCATGGTGATCATAATAGTGAGAAGGATCCCGGCACCCCAAATCTTCATAATAAAATCACTGCATTTTGCTTTCATGGTTCACACAATTTTTTGTCTATTTGATCCATTCTATTGTACAACTATTTGTTGTTCTAATGAGCATCTTTTGGTGAACATTTTTTATTTCAGATGGCATCTTTCTCCTGCTTTTAACATCCTTTAATTTCTGCAGCAACTGATTAACAATTTTGCTTCTGTCAACTGTCTTTGCACTGTGCAAGACTTCCTGTGTCTACAGTGAAAATGTGATCACTGAGGAAACAGATCAAGCATTTTTCTAATTTGTTCCCTAAACAAAGCTGCTGTCTTGCAAAGATAAGTTTTTCCAATAAAATGCAAAGAAAAAGAAGAAGGTGGCTGAATCGAGGCACTGTCTCAAAACACAGTCTGCTTTGAGCTTCTCTATTTGATCTCCACAAAAATTTTCTGTCAATCTTTTCATGTAAATTGAAAAGCTATTACATAACTAATTGGCTATAATTTAATATATAAAAACAGAAATCAACCATACATTTATTGGCAGTTTAAAAGAACATTAGAACAATTAAAAACAACTTTAAAAGTCAAACAGATAAAATGTGATTACTTCTTTTTCTATTTCATAGGGAGAGGAAAAAAAAGCCCAATATTTTCAAAATTTGATAAATGACTTGATTTACTGTTTGGGACTGCCCCTACAATTAGGCAGAGTCAGCCAAACCTTCAGGCAACTGATGCTTGAGGGCAGAAATAGCAAAGCCCTCTAAGGCTGTTTCTCCTGAGCTCTCTACCTCTTCTTCTCTGTTAAAGAGAAGAGCAGGAGAAACTACGTACTTGCTCTAAGCTCCCTACACTAGCTTGCTGCTTGGGTGTGATGAAAGATGTTATGGGTAGTAAAATTGTCTTAGTCAAAAAACGTCACTGTTGTCATTTTTTCCTATATCTTTACAGTGTAGTAAAAAAAATGCTTAACTTTTTAAAAATCTTCAACCTTCTCAAGTACTGTATTTTGCACTTTACGAACAAAAATATTGAAGTAGGACAATAAAGTATGAGAGAAAAATAAAAACAAAACCAATGCTTAAATTGGGTACTAAGATGGTTCTATGCTTTTGGTGTGTGTTTAAGTTCAAAATAAGTTTACACAAAGGAAATAACTATTAATTTCCACTAACGTAACTCAAAATGATACAATAGTTTAGTTTTCTAAGAAACACAGCATCTCTGCCAAGGTATTGTGGGAAGTCAGCACCCCCTCCCCCAGAGAATGAAATATTAAAAGAGGCAGGATAGAATATTTACCCTGAAGGAGAAATGGAGATAAATTTTTAAGCAGAAAAAGGGCCCAGTCTCCCTTTCCTGAGGCAGAAACCTGAGGAGGTCACTCTTTAGAAATGCAGATTTGGTAATCCATTCAGAAGGACTGGGGCACAGTATTCATAAGCAAAAGCCTTTAGCCCCTACAACTGATGGGATTAAGAATTTGCATTCCTCCACCCAGCTCCAAGGACAGGACATGACCTTTAGGACATAACAGGATTAACCCACTACCATTAGACTAGTAAAAGACACAAAAGCCCACCTCATTGCACATCCCAGAAACATTTCTATTTCGAAGTCTCAGAGGCCTATATAGATCCACCCACTCTCAACTTCATTTGGTCAGCTGTCCCAGAACTGCATGCTGTTGCTGGTTCTGCTCATCATTAAAACCTTCTTTCCAAACAGCTAGTCTCCATTTTATTTCCAGCATCTTAGCCTCCATTTTATTTACTCCCAGCTTGGAACTGGACCTGATTATTTTTCTTTCAACAGTACCCTTTGATAATAATGCATATAAATGGAGTTAACAGAAATGGCTAAATTGACTGTTTTGATAAAAGAAAAAAAAACATAAGTACTTTTGTTTCTACTTGGAAACCGCTTCTAGACTTCAGTGCTTGTGGAAAAAATGAAACTTTGATTTTGGGTTTTACTGATTAGAAAGATTTGTTAATATAGAAATGGCTAGTTTATACTATCATGTAAAGTAAAGAGTTGTGGTTTGATGTTACTATCTTATTTTATTGCACCAAAGGAAGTCGGAAGTCAACACCTTTTCTTTCTTTTTCCATTCTTTTCTGCACT
>NW_015386183.1:8125-42348 GCF_001527695.2 Protobothrops mucrosquamatus | reverse complement strand
GACAGTAAGGATCATGAACCATGAGTCTTTTTTCCTGATATTTTGTTGAGTTTAATAGACCCCATAACACCATGATTCTCAGATCCCTAGAAGAATCAAGGCTTTATTGAATGTTCTTACCTTCTTCTTTCATTCTCAGAGCATTCCGTTTAAAACCTTCCTAATTAAGCTCACTGTCTTTGATCAAACACATTTTTATTAGTCTTTGTGAAGCATAACCCATTAGACATTACTTAGGTCCCAAGCTGGGGGTAGATGTTATTTATTATTATACGCAGTGCTTTTTTTCTAAAAAAAAAAAAAAAGGTGCCGGAACTCACACATGTCATACAACCTGCCTTGCCTACCCTACAAGGTTCCATCCAAAAAAGGTGCCGGAACTCCATTCTGGGCGTTCTATAAGAAAAAAAGCCCTGATTATACGTACTTTGAATGTATTCTGTGACAAAATGGATAACCTGAGATCCCAGTTTGCTGAAACCCAAATACTATTTTTGTTGTAGATTGAGCATTCTCTGACCAAAAGTATCAATGATGTGGTTTCCCACCAGTTATTATTGGCTGAATAAATATGGATTTCCCCCCATAATTTCATGTATCTGATATACCAAAAATTTAACCACAGCAGCAAGGAACAGGATGAAGCAGAATTGGGCCTGCAACATTTGTAGAATTAAAATCTGGTATAGCCAAGGCTGAAGCAAAGATATACAACGTAAACATTACTGCTTCATCATGTAAAAAACACAGGTGTTTTAAAATAATTTATTGTAAGAAATATCTACATAATAGACACAGTGCTAATTTATTTTTCCGTGAGATGTACAGAAGCAATTTTCAACAAGAAGCTAAATTTGTTATCTATTTGACAATGCTTTTCTCTCCACCAGAATTTGGCTTCTATATTTGCCAAGTCATGCCTGTGTCATCAGCCTATAATTAGAAACTGTCTGAGAAGTTATAAAAAAAACAACCAAGACCTACAGGCAAAATTCCTTTTTCATTCCCGTACATACTGTATGCGTCAGCAGAAAAATTCTGTTTTCAGAATTGTGGCTCATATTGAGGCCCCAAGCTTCAGGCCAGCGTTTCTCAACCTCAGCAACTTTAAGATGTATGGACTACAACCCTTGGAATTCCCCAGCCACTTGGAATTGTAACAGCATTGTCAAATAGATAACAAATATAGCCTCTTGTTGAAAATTTCTTCTGTAAGTCTCATGAAAAAAAATTATAAATTATAAAAATTATAAATTTATAAATTTTACCCACAACTATTAGGAACGGTGGATTTATGTTATCTTTTATTAGATAGATATTTTATTATAGAAAATAATACATACACATAATGTAATACTAAATATTAACATTAATAATCATGACAAATATTTAATATTAACTTTATATTTCTGAAAAATCTGTCTTTCTTTTATTCCTTTCCTGAATACCTATTCATAAATGTAAATCAGATTAAATGTACTGCATAATTAATTATTGTTCCCCCTATTTACTAACATCCCAGGTCTTATGTAGCTAAATGGTGTTATTCCTACTAACGGGCATATTAACATGGTTGGATAAAGCCCAAATTTTGCACAAGGACAAAGCAAATCCATAATAACTACTCACACACTTAAAAGATAAAAGACCTGAAAACTTTTTGTGACTACCAGGGTATATCCAAATAGGGTTTTTGATCAACATTTGCCATAGGAAAAAAAAAGAAGTAGGTAAAAAACATAAGCAAAATAGATTTGAAGGTTTGGATCAGGCCAACTGACAACCAGACACAAAGTTTCAAGTTTTCCCCAACTCAACTTTTTAACTACATTCCCAGCAAAAAATTTTTTTGTCTGTATTGCCACCTAGCTATCAAACAAGAAATTATTATTGTGTTCTTACTGCTTACAGATAGAATGTCAGGGACTCAAAGTTTTTGAAACCAAACATTTTGTTCTGACAGCATCAGAACAGAATCAGAATAGAGCTGGAAGGGACCTAGGAGGTCTTCTAGTCTAGCCCTCTGGTCAAGCAGGAGAACCTATACCATTTCAGATAAGTGACTGTCTGGCCTCTTCTTAAAGACCTCCAGTGATGGAGCGCCCATGATTTCTGAAGGCAAGCTGTTTCACTGGTTAATTGTCCTCACTGTTAGGAAGTTTCTCCTTAATTCCAGGTTGCTTCCCTCTTTGATTAGTTTCCAACCATCGTTTCTTGTCCTGCCCTCTGCTGCTTTGGAGAATAATTTGACCCCCTCTTCTTTGTGGCAGCCCCTCAAATACTGGAATACTGCTAGTATGTCACCCCTATTTCTTCTTTTCTTTAGACTAGCCAAACCTAAATCCTGCAGCTGTTCATCATATGTTTTAGTCACCAGCCCTTTGATCATCTTAATTTCAAAGAGGTTTACATACAAAAATCAAGCGGTTTAAACCTGTAATGCTTATCATAGACTTTGATAAGCTAAACCTGAATTCATCAGAAAGACGGCTCATGAAGTTGAGGCTCTACTTGGAAGCAGAGCATGATCACTGACTGTAGAGAAAATACCCTGCATATTTCATGTTAAAGAGTTGTTTTATTAACCTTATAAATGTTCCAAGAATGTTAATTATCCCAAAAGACAACTTCTGTGTCTACTCTTGATAAATTCCTATTGCTTATAAATGGGGTAACTTCATTTTAAATAAACTGACGTACCTATGAAGCTGCTTACACATGAAAAGCCACAAATTCCCCGGTCAAAATGTGCGGTACTATTATTTGATCACCTCTCTTATGGAGTTATCCATTGTTTGATGAATAAGCCACAATCATGCTACGCCAAAAACTAACCGCATTGCGGCTAAGAGAAAAAGGTGAATCAAAAGTTTGATACAATTCATAAGCATTGCCAAAGGCAAATTCCCACATCTGTAAAAATTTCGGAACCGAACTGCTGTTTAATTCATTCAGGTTCCATCACGGGTATACAACGTGATTTGTTTTTTAAACTGCCTTGTAAATAATGTCTGAATAACCTTATTCAAAGAGGACCGATAGAGCTACTTCTGTTCTATCTCTATGTTCTCCGGCGTCCGGGTAAAAAAGGTCAGAGCAAGCAATCCCGGCTTCCGGGTAAGGCGTGTTGGCTTTCCGTGCTGGTACGGTAGACGCGTGAATGTTGAGACCTTGGTTTCTGTTGTATCTTCTGCGTATCTTCTTTTGACCTCCGTCCCTGCAATCAGGTTGCATTGAAGTTTCCTTTCTGTGTTCAGTCTTTGCCGATTTAATGTCCTGCCCTATGAAGGAAATCACATTGGAGAAGCAACTCCGCTGCTTCAAGTGCACTTCTTTTTTAAAAAAAATCACTTAGCTCTTCTAATGTATGGATTTTATATAATAATTACAGTTACTGCTGCACCGTCTTCCAGATTATCTTTTGTTTATTGCTAAATCTTTATTGCAGCTTTCCTCCCCCCCAAAAAACATATGCCTTTAAATATCCGATCTAGCAAAAGGAAATTATTTCTTTGACGTGATTGAATCTTATTCAGTAGGAGCAAATACAGGATGGCATGATGTATTTTTTTTAGCCAGCATCTGTTAAAAAAAATGCTACAGGGGGCAGGAGTAAAAGGAAGGGTGCATGTTTGTGGTATTATTTAGTTATTACATTTGTACAGCCTCTATCTCAGTTTTTAACTACCTACGGAAGCGATCCCCAACCAAAATGCTCTCCAGATGTTTGGAATGATAACTTCCATCATCCATTGAAGATAGGGGACAGATGATGATAAGAATTGAAGGCCAACCCCATTGGAGAGCACCAGGTTTAGAGAAAGCTGAGTTAAAGCAATCATGGTTGCTAACTTTTTCTTCCTTTTTTCTCACTAGAAATTTGGACTTGAAACTCCCCATTTGAAGAAACACACACACACATACATACACACACACAGTTACTGAGTTGCGATGGTGATGGAAAATCTATGTGTGAAGGTGCATCAATTGTCAAAATCTAGCAGATATATCAGCCTAATACAGAGACGGCTTATTACCCAAAGCAGGATTCCTGTACAATATGCTTCATTTTCAGAAGTTCAGCAGCTCTCTGAAAAACAGTTTAGTGCCATAACTTTTCCTCTCCAAGATCTGGCAAGATTCTTGTCTCCTAATGTGGACACATCATCCTTCTACATTTTCCAACCTAACAAGAATGACATCCAGAGAGCAGAGATATTTTTCATTCCGTCACATCAACATATTATTGATTATTCCACTTCGGCTGTCCGGATGGATCATGCCCCACAAATGTCTGAACCTGAGGTGAGATCAGTGAAAAGGAGGTTCCATTTTTATTATTTAGGTTTAAGAGGAAAGAGGACAAATGGAATCAAAATTATGCTATTTGACATGTTGAGCAGGGAATTGCATATGGAGGAAAGAAAAGAGTTTCTAAAAGTCCAGGTTATAGAAATATTTTTTTAATTACAGAATATCTCTATTATTGTAAACAAATATTTGGTCCTTGTGATGTGGATGCTGCCCAAATAGCAGACTTGCAAAGGTAACTCTGTTGATGGACCATTAAGAGATTAAATATCTACTTAATCATTTATTGTTTCTTTATAAATGACTCAAAGATAAACAGAGGCTAATTCATACTGTCTCGGTTTATCTCTTTTTATTTTACATCAGTGTTGTCCTTCAAGGTACTTATCTGGCTTTGTAAGAAATATAATCCAAATTCATTTTTGTTTGTTGTTGCTTTGGTTTTTAAAGGGGAAGATCCACAAAACAAAAATAGTAGCAACTATAAATAAAGCTAATCTTGTAACATTGGCAACTCAGTGAAAACAATTGTAGTTCAGGACTGAAATTATTATTTGAATGCACATATTTCTCCCATATTTTCTTCTTTTAAACTCTGCACATCAGTATCACCTTAGTCTTACAGGAATTTGGGGACAAGTTTGAAACACTCAGATAACTCCTACCATTTTATTGTAGCTTAGAAAGTTTTGTGAGCTTGAATTAAAAAATATTGATCCTGGCTAGCTAAAACGTCAGGAATGGGTTAACTTCAGTTCTTTGGCTAGAAAGTAGAGTTTAAACACTGGGGTCTAACCCATCTTCTCAGTCTTAGCTCTGCCTTTTGCAAGAGAGAAAGGATTTCTCCTTGGCTTCATTTTACATGAATGAAGAACTGAGAGAAAGAGGATTTAGGAATTTTATTGAGGAGGAAGGAAGAAGAGTCATAGGGAGAGAAGCAACACAAGCATTTGCTCAAGTGGGGCAACCAACAAGGACAAGATTCCAGCTCTTTGTTCACAATGACATCATGAGGAGGGATGGATTGGTAGTTAGTAGTTGCAGAGATGGCAACTAATCAGGAAAGCTCTGTCATTTTGTAAAAGAAGCAAACAGCATGTCAGGTATGTTCTAACTTGTGAGGTGGGGGATTTTTCTCACCTGATTCACTACTCTGTTTTGAGTACTAGTTGAGGGTAACCAGAAAAGACTTGGAGCTCAGGAGCAGCTACCCTCTCAAAAGTGACATAAAGATGATTGGTCACTATACCACTTGGTAATCAGCACTTATGGCTGTGGATGACAAGAAGTTGTGGATAGGTAGTAGGAACTGCTTGGTTCCAACTATAATGCCTTCCAAAACGCATACCTCCCTTCCCTAACAGGAGACTGCAGATGGTCCACGATTGATCTCCAGGTGACCTTCTATCCAAGTGTTAACCAGCAGACAGAGATAGAGGTAGCATCAGAGATCGTCAGGAAGGTTTTTCCCACCCTGGGTGAAGCAAATCACGTAAGCAGATCTGCTGCCTTCTCTTCACTAGGATGGCACATGCTAAGAACAGGAGCACAGAGCTAAAAGAGGAGACCAATTCAAGTCATACCTAGTCCTCTTAGAGTGGTTCTGTGGGACTTGGGGAAAAACAATTTCTCAATGGAGACAATCTGTACCCCTACAGAAGGGACTTTCTAAAGTCCTCTAGCCATCAAGAGAAGCAGCATCACAAATGGAAGTATCTGTAATGTTCATAACATTTTTGGAATGGTCAAAAGCAATGATGGCACCTCTAGGTTCAGAGGTTTCTCCAATTGGCCTCCGAAGAAGTCCAAAGGATAGATTTCCCCTATCAGCAAGCAAGAAACTTCATGCCTGAATGTAGCACTGGCTTACTAGATTCAGCAATAGAAAACATCCTAATATCTAAATGTCCAGCAACTAAGTACAGTAGGTGCTCTGGTTAATTTGGCAGCTATTCAGATGATGGTGGCAATGTCAGTGGGAATCACGGAATGTCTGGGTGATTTCCTGTGATTGAACTAGACTAGCACAAGTCATTGACTTGGATTCTTACACAGACTAAGAGTGCTCAAAGAGGATGCCAAAGGGCATACACCATCCTGAGTCTTTGGGAATCAGGAAGCATATAAATTTAATAATAATTATTATAATTATTATGAAGCTTGCTCTGTCAGAAAAATGACTGTATTAGCAGCTCCGCAGCATGGCTTCCCTTGATTGATATTGTACTTTTACTAAACATTGTAAGATAAGTATGTATCAGCAAAGATAGCTTCAGATGCTCTCATCTACAAAGAGAGTGTTGTAATTTATACTGACCTCCTGCCATGTTACTATAAAGTATCTTATTCCTGTCAGCTCCAACGTCAGGTCCCCAAGAACAGTATTTGGTATTATGTTAAGGACCTTCTGATCACAAAAACAGGGACCAGCAGTCTTGCCCTAGTGAAAACTACATACAGCTTGCTATGTTGTAGAAGAAATACTGAACCACCTGATTTGTTGCTTAGCTAGCGTTTGCTTATAAATTATAACTGTGTCAGTTTGTGTGAATTTGGTTTAATAATTAAACACTTCTTAGACTGTCTTTTGGATGAAGTCACTTAAGGTGACTGCTGATGAGACCTTAACCTCCATTGGGTGGCAGCAAAATTTAAACCTTGATGCTAGCAAGAGAAAAAATAACCAATTTGTGTCAGGACCACTTTTTGGAGACCAGAAGGAGTGTTTAAGTACAGTTCTGATTATTTCAAATATATGATTAGATCCCAATTGCCCCCTCTCCATATGCGAGGCCAAGACAAAATGCTTCCCATTGGCTGACTCCTCTTTAAAAAGATCGTGGATACAGTGTTACAATGCAGCCTAAGATTCATAAAAGAATAAAATTAGAATATGGTTTCCATATGCTCACTCTCCTATTAAGAATTTGCTTCTGGATTACTGAATAGCCCATAGAATGTCTCAATGGTTTCCATTTCCTAGAAGGACTACTATACATGTCTTCTATAAATGTTCTTACATTTTGCAAACCTTGAGATTTCTGTAGGGCTACAAAAAAAGTGTTTTCATCAGGAATTCCATCTGTATACATTGCTGGACCCAGGCCCCCTTTCAGGACTCTGCAGAGATTAAGTTGGTATTAAAGACACCAGCTTCCTGATACTAATCAACACATCTGGAGAGCTCCAGGCTACTATCAACATGCCTTGTTTAAATGATGTATCTTTTATTGCATCATGAACGGAATAGTGAAATCACTCTAACTTTCTCTTCTAGGTTTGCTTTTTAGGAAGAAGCAATGTTGGGAAATCATCGTTAATAAAAGCATTGTTTTCATTGGCACCTGATGTTGAAGTCAGAATTTCCAAACATCCCGTAAGTTTCCTGTGAAGATAGATTACATTCACCTTCAAAATGAATAGAGCAAAAGCAAGACAAGTTATATCTGTATTGTGAAACTTTGTATCTGAAATAATATAGTTTTAAGGGCAGGTGTTAGGAAATTTTTGAATAAGTGCATCGTACACATTTAACACAGTTTCATAATTAGAGGGTGAAAATTTTAAAGTGTTAGGTGCCTGTATTAATGAGGGATTACAGAATATGCAAATAATATACATGTTGTTCCGTCCAGTCAACCTATTCAAGTTTTATTCATCATAAATAGGGTACAGGAATGTACCCCGGTCTTATACCAAACTTTCTCATGTGTGAATTTGAGTAGAATACTCCATGGGACCCGGGACTCTGCTTTTATCAGGGTTTTCAATGATAGGCAAATGTTTAATTTGTATCCCAGAAACTTAAACAGAAAATCTGCTTGATCTGGTAAGATTGAGAATTTACATGGCAGACCTGTAAATACTACACAGGTATATTTCTTTATTATATTGAGGCCTAAAATATATATGTATAAAGTTTCTGTTAAATCAGGAACAGGTTAATAGAAACACTTAGTGTTCTCTAGATACTTTGGATATAGCTCCAAACTAGCTCCATCCATTGGCTACCCTGGCTGAAAATACTGCCTGAAAACTGAAACTACTTCAGTTGTTTTAATAGCATTTCAGAGTGAGATACATACATATAAACAAACACTTTTTACTCCATTCTAGGTACTTTGCAGCACTGCAGTATTGCTTCAAAAATGAATCTGCTGTATATCTACAATCTACAAATTTATATCCTATTTTATTTCATGTTCAGGATATGACAGATAAATTTTTAGGTTTTGTTGTGAATTTATGATATTTTTACAAGTACATTTTAAATAAGCTCATAGATTCCATAATGCTTTATTTGAAAGAAGTCAGGAAGAAAAAGCTCCTCTTTTTTTTTTTCCAGGGCCACACGAAGAAAATGAATTTTTTCAAAGTGGGAAAACTCTTCACTTTGGTGGATATGCCAGGCTACGGGTTTAATGCACCCAAAGATTTTGCAGAGATGGTGGAGCCTTATTTAACTCAACGCACAAAGTAAGATTGAATATTATAATCTTTTCTGTGGGATTAGGAAAGGGGGAACAGTTGTAAAATTTAGAGACGTGTACTTGGGCATACAAAACAATGTTTAGGTGAACCAACTATTAAATATGGCTAAGATACAATGCTGTTATAATGACTATTTACAAGTAATTCCTAAGGTATGTGTGAAGCCATATTGCTCAAATTTGCTGAGTCACCTCAATTCTATGTGAAGCAGCACATTTTCTCAAAAAAGCAAAATGTATCTTCACTCAAAATAATGGTTACCTCTGTTTCCCTCCCAAAGGAGAATTTACCACATAATAATGGTAGAAATGTACAGTAAAATGAGAATATAAATGTTTCTGAATAACTGAAAAATTAGGAATCGAAAACTACCTATTTCTCATACTTGACTGTTATTTTTTTTCCCTATTATGGTTATGTGAAGTTGTGGCTCTGTTTCTATTTTCTGCAGTTTGAAGCGTACATTCTTATTAGTAGATGCTAAAGAAGGAATTCAGGAAATGGACAACATTGCTGTAGAAATGTTAGAAGAATTTGGGATTCCTTATGTTGTAAGTCGCACCCCTTGCTATAAAACAGTGGTTTTCAACCTTTTTAATGCTGCGACCCCCAACCGATCGTAAGTCGAGGACTAAACCGGTCGTAAGTCGAGGACTAAACCGGTCGTAAGTCGAGAACTACCCAACCAGTCATAAGTCGAGGACTTTCCCTGCCCGGGAGCACCGCGCATGCGTGGTTCCGCCCCCTGCGCCGGCCGAGGCGTAGCTGGCAAGTGGCAGAGATGGAGCAGGCTGACCACCAGCTGGCCCAGCCCAAGGGAGGTAAGGCACCCGCCAGAAAAGGGGAAAAAAATGGCGGACAGCCTTGCTTGGCGACCCCCGTGAAATGGTCGATCGACCCCAAATGGGGTCGCGACCCATAGGTTGAGAACCGCTGCTATAAAACAATGAGTGTACAATATTAAGATTCTCTAAAAATCATATAACAGTAACTGGAAAGCATAAACACCATCTAGCCAGACCTATTGATTCTGTCTAAGACAATGTTTCTCCACCATAGCAATGTGTGCTGACTGGGAATTCTGAGAGTTGAAGTCCACACATCTTAAAGTTGTTAAGGTTTAGAAACATTGGTCTAGGATAATTTAAAAAGAAACTCATGAAAAAACGGAAGCAGCCAATTTTTTTAGGAATTATATTCCAGCTTAGTAAGAAATGTGCATGGAAACAATAAAATTATATTTGTAATTAAAATTCTGCTCTCACCAACTGGGGTTTTAAAATTGTACTAAAATGTATGCAGTATTTTAACCATCATATTCATAGAAATTAATTTGGAAGTATAATAGCAAAATGAATACATTTCCTTCCATCTTAAAATAAGTTGTTCAATCTTGACATAAACTCTTTTGCTCCAACATAATCTATTCTAAATAGAAGATAGCATTACCTGTCAAGAAATAAAATTTTTAAGCACTAAATTTGAATACCTCTACCTATATTATGTACTTCCTTTATCACTGACTTGTGGACTTCATTCCTTAAGAAGTATATAGTGGATATAAAAAGTCTACACCCCTGTTCAGTTTGTTTTTCAGTTGAATTGTACATATTATCAGTTATATTAAAAATGGGAAAAATGGGAAATGGGTTTATCTTGGTCTGATTTTTTTACATCTCAAAAACCTGGCATCATAAGGGTGTGTAGACTGTTTATATCTCTTGTAAGTGCATAGAATTTGACCCAAGATTAGTTCTATTTAACCTCACTATCATAACTTGTTCTAGTTCTTTCAGCAGGATTTAAATACAGCTATTGTAATTCAGTCTATATCCAACCATGGTAGTTGATTGTTTGACCCACACAGATTGCTCAGTTAGGCCGTGTATTTTTTTTTAGGTAGAGATAAAACCTGTTGGTGAAATTTAGATTAAAAAAACATATCTTAAAGTAGAAAAAGTTGGAAAAGGAAAGGCCAGGATCTCATTCTTTTAAAGAACAGCCTGTGAGTATCCCTAATCTAATTCATTGCTAAACTCAAAAATAATTTAAGGTTTCAAAAACTTGTTTTAAGCTATTTTTGGTGGGTATGTTTTTGTCTTTTGGCAGCTTGTATTAACCAAAATTGACAAAGCATCAAAATCAGCGATGGCAAAAAACGTTATACAGATTCAGGACTTTGTACAGAAAAATGCTTACACATGTTTTCCTCAACTTTTTCCTATCAGGTAACAGCTAACAACAGGGGTGTCAAACTCAATTTCATTGAGGGCCGCATCAGCATTGCGGTTGCCCTCAGGGGGCCGGGTGGGTGTGGACAGGGTGGGTGCGGCCTACTGGGTGGGCGTGCATTGAGTGGTGTGGTCTACTGGGTGGGCGTGGCCAGCTCTACATCATTCACGAGTGGGACAGATCTGAGGGTCTCTTGCAGAAGTAGGCGAGGGCCATTTGCTGGCCACTTCCAGGCGATGGTGCATTTCTTCATTCCTCACAAAGGGTGACATCTCCCCAGCATGCCCCAGGGGGTGAGACCGACACGGCAGGGGCTGGTTCCTTGCTGTTTCCAGACAGCCTTGTGGAGCTAGGACTGAATGTGTTTCAGCATAGATGGCCACCACAAAATTGTACATTGGCTCCCGGCTGGCCTGGGCCAGGACCAAGGCAGTGGGGGCCATTCCCTCACTGTTTCCAGGATGGCTTCGCGAGCCACATGAAACCACTTCGCGGGCCACATCCGGCCTCCGGGCCTTGTGTTTGACATGTCTGGCTAACAACGTCATGTTGTTTTTTTGGAATAATATGAAGTAGTTTGTCATTGCCTTGTATCAAAGTATGAGTTTCAGTTGCTATTTGCTACCAATCTAATCTACAACCTGCCTTATCTTGGTTTTCCATCCCAATACTTAGCAAAGCTGACTGCTCAGGACCATGAGATCAGCCAAGGTTGACTAGGTGTTTCCATTTAGCTGAATCTAAACTCTAAAAAATAGTTGTTCCCTCAAGCAAAGGCAGCAAGAGCAAGAATAGTGAACTAATGCAAAGTAATTTATTTTTATGAGACTACTAATACAATATTTCTATCTTTGTTTCCATAGTTCTTTGAATTATACTGGAATCCATGTATTAAGATGTTTCATAGCTCATGTTACTGGAAATCTTCCATTATCCACTGAATAAAGCATTATACTTGGAAGCATCTTGCTTCAAACGTCATGCTACATGCTGTATAAATATAAATTATTTTGGAACAATACTATGTAAACTCAGTATTTTTACATAAGCACATAGTGTACATACATACATGTATATACATACACATTTGCATTGATTAAATGTGAATTTCAAAGATTAAATGTTATGCTTAGAAGTAGGAAAAGAAAGATCAAGTAAATCAAAGTATGAGAAATGGAAGACCCTTGAGTCTTTTTAGCTTTGAAAGTTGAAAGATAGGACAAGCAGGTCCTGAATGGATACCTGAATGGATAACATACAATACCTCAAAACCTTCTTTCTTTCAACACAGAGCGCACATCTCAGAATAAAGAATTTAAGCTAAAGAAGACAATTTCCAACAGAAGATTAAAAATACATTCAATAATAGTTTGACAGTGGAATCAGTTACAAATGATGTAATGAGCCCTATTTGTTAGATACTGTATGTTAAGATAAAGATTGAACTGCCATCATTGGGATGCTTTTAATTTGAAGTAGAATGAGTACAAGGCTGCTTGTAATGGTCTAAGCAGCCCTTTTCAGTTCTGTAATTCTATAATTGGGGTATTCTACAGATTATTTAGATGTGCAAGGGTTGCTTTTGCAAAAACAAACCTATCTTAGTCTATTTGGACATGGGGTGGAAAAATAAGAGAATAATTTGCTTGTTTATTTTGTACAGCAAAAGAACATAAATATTTGTACTGAATTATTTTTTAAAATAAATGTATATATTTATGTGGAAACAAAAGACCCAGCACAATTCTACTGCATGCAATGTGGACTTTCTTATACAGTCAAAAGCATTATTTCCTAAAGTGGTCAGCTTGTTGATAAGATTACTCATATCTGACTACCTCAAATGCACAACTTCTCTAATTAGCTTGGTAATTCCATCAGAGGCATATGATAGGGCTAAAGCATCCAGGTGGCTGATGTTTCTTAGTCCTCAGTTCTAAGTACTTTACTCTGCTTAAAACTATATTATTTTCAACTCTACTATTAATTATCAACAGCAAATGTATTTTAGCAGTCATTTCCTGATTGGTGTCATTTTAACTTCCAATCCTCTTTTCCCTATCAGGTAAGCAGCCTACTCTTTTTGTTTCTTGGAATTAAGACCAAATGCAATAGGTAAATGATTTAATAATGGCAGGATTTTTCAGAAGTCCAGTTTGTGGGCTCAACATGAGCAATACAGAAGTAATTCATGTTTACATTCATATACCTCTATTCATATAGAGGTAATATGCATTACCCTGCATACATCCACACATATACTCACAATATTAATTCTACGGTATGTTGCATCTTAATGCATGCTCTGATATGTTAATTTCATAAACTCAAAATAATTGGAAATGGAATATCAGGGAGGAGATAAGTATTCCCTGAATATGTTAATATTAGAAGATAAAACCATAAAGGATGTTTATCCTAATAAAGGATAATAATAAGCTTTGATGCAAGTCTATAGCTTTTGATTTTTTAAGCTTCTGCTTCTACTTTGGCAAAAGGCAGAAAATGGCAAATAAGAAAATGTGGCTGTGTTTACATAACACATTAAGCCAAATTTCTTCTGATTTATGTAGGATTATTACATGAACTCAGTTTTGATGTATACACCATTCCATTATTAAGCCAAACATAGCGTTGTATTTATGAAACTAGCACAATGGAAAGTGGTACCTTGGAGAAATCAAAACAGCAAACCTGACTTAATTTATCACTTATTGTTTAATATTTCAAAGCTACTTTTCTCTTTGTACCTAAACATTAAGGCTATAAATCAGGGCTGGAAAGATCCAGATGATTATAAGAAGGCAGGCAGCCCCGAGTGCGCGTTTTCTGTATCTGTTGGCCGCTCTACCGCGTCCGTGCGTGCAGATGTTTCCAACCAGATGTGAAAGCCCCTGGAGAATACTTTCGAGTGCTGGCCATTCTAAACATTGCGCATGCGTGACTTGTCCAATGAAGCTGGCGGAAGAGGAACCGAAGGCCTATTATATTCATTTGCTCAAAGGCGCATGCGCAGTTGAACGTTAGCCTTCCGGATTGAAGCGGGGGGGGGGAAGAGTTGCTAGTCAGAAGCGGTCTTTGATTTTGTAACTGGAAAGAGGTAATTCCTGATGCTAGCATGGCCGACGAGGAAGAGGACCCACCTGTAAGTGAAGCCGAAGTATAAGGTGTTGAGTAGCCTAAAAGGTGTAAACCGTGATTAAGGGCCAACTGGGATGCTGGCCGGAGTGGCAGCTGCTGGCTTGGGAAAAAGAAAGTGGCGCCTCCCGCCTCCCCTAAATTCCCCGGTGATGCTGGAGTCTGTCGCACCCATCGGTTGGAGAAGCCTGAATCCAGGGTTTATTGGGTATTATTCGCATTAAAAGCTAGATCCTGTTCGTTGATGACAGCGCATCACTTTGAAAAATGAGCAGGGAAAACCTGTAATAAGATGCCGTAAAACAATTCACTTGAAATAAGTCCAAATGAAATGTTTTATTCACTGGATTTCGGAATGTAAGATTCCAATCTAGATTCATTTTATGCAAACAAAACTGGCAATTAAGATTCCCTGGGCATTATGAGATTTACAGGTAGATAAACTTGAATTTGGTTTTACATTTTCTGATGTAATTCTTCTGTGAATACAAGGCAATTCCCAGTAATCTCATAGATCATAGAATCATATGACTGGAAAGGAACTTGGAGGTCTTCTAGTCCAGCCCTCTGCTCAAGGCAGAAGTCCTGTAACATCCCAGTTAAACGGTTGTTAAGGAAGTTTATTGTGGAATTAACGTGTACTAGGTGTGGGCCAGCAATGTATGCCATAGAAATCCTTAGATTCTTCCTTCTATTATTATTTTTGTACTTTGCATTACATCTGCTTAGCATTTCCTTCATTACTAACCATGGGCTATGCTGGCTATAATTGTTGGAAATTATAATCCAGAACATCTGAGAAGAATCACATTTCATAGTGGCATGATGCTTTGCAAACTAATATCAGACATACAATCTCCCTCATTCAAGATGCATACACAATAAGATTTGTTCCACAGGACCGCCCTTTGGTTTGGTACAGCTGTATGTGTTTGATTATGGACATTTTTTTTATTCTCATAGATTCATGGCATATAAATGAGGTTGTAAATTTAAACCTTGATTCAAATTAGTTGGTGAAGGGCAAAAATACTATAAATAAAGCTTGTTTTGCTTATAGATTTTGCAAAAAATATTTTTTTAAAATTATATTTTCTCTTTCCCCACCATTCACTTGGAGCGTTAGATATTTTGGATGTCTATGACAAACTCACAACATTTAAGAAAATGGAACACAATCCCCACCTCACTGGTTTTTAGCAACCTGCTTCTGCTATATGAGGTTTCCTATATATATAGTCAGCATATTTAATAGCTGTTTAGAAACTACTATTTTTTCTAATTAGTTTTAGAGTAGCTCAAACAGATCAGTATCTTTACATGCTGAAATATATTAGAGTAAACATCTGTATTCAAAGTGGAACAAATTATTTGGAATATGGGCAGTTATGTTGCATCTTTTATTATTGGTATTTTGTCAAATCATATGCATCTTTTCTTGGAGTTGCACAGCAAGATGCAGCTTAAGGAGTTGTCAATATGTGCAACACAAGTACCAACACAGGCTAAGAATCACCTTTTCTCCTTTCATTCCAAATTGCTGCAGAGTCCTGTGCTAAGAATTATGAGTACATAGAGTTGTCCCTATCCATTTTTCCATAGTATTCTGTTTTTGCTCAAAGTGCCTTTTTTCTTAGTTATCATAGCTTTCTCTGAAATGAGTTACTCCAGTCTGGTTATCAAATAGTCAAGCTATTTTCCAAGGTGCCTGAAGGCAGGACAAGAAGCAACGGATGGAAAGTAATCAAGGAGAGAAGCAACCTAGAACTAAGGAGAAACTTCCTGACAGTTAGAACAATTAACCAGTGGAACAACCTGCCTCCAGAAGCGGTGAATGCTCCAACACTGGAAGTTTTTAAGAAGAGACTGGACAGCCACTTGTCTGAAATGGTATAGGGTTTCCTGCCTGAGCAGGGGGTTGGACTAGATGACCTCCAAGGTCCCTTCCAACTAATAATAATAATAATAATAATAATAATAATAATAATAATAATAATAATAATAATAATAATAATAATAATAATAATAAATTTGGATTTCCCTTCTAGGATTTTAATATCATTTTTAATGTACTGTGGACAGAACTGTATAGTATTCATATATTTTCATAAAAGCATTATTGTACTCTGTTGATAAGTTTTATTTTAGATTCTTCAAATGTTATGTAGCATGGAATATGACTTTTTCAGTTGCCATACTTGATGTTTTTATGAACTTTGCTTGTAGCACCCTAAGGTTCTAGCTGAGATCAATGTGAAGGTTGATTTTTATGTCTGTAAGCATAATTTCATATTTGTTTACAGTAAACCTATTTTCATATTGTACTGTTTATTCCCCCAACTTCAAGAGATATTTTTAAAACCCTTTGCTGTCTCTCTGCTTTTAACCATCCTAATAAATTTAGACTCCTTGTTTCTTAGCTATGCCTCTTTTTTTTAATCCTAATTTTGGATTTATTATCTATAGTTTGAAGAAGATACTGAAGAAACAGGAGGAGGGCCAGATGGTGGACAGGGAAAAAGGAAGCGGTTGTTCTCCAAAGAATGTAAGTAGATGTCAGCCTACAAGTAAGAGTAAAGTAGATTATTTGTATGCTGAAGATACCAAAGAACTGCCATCTGTTAGTATAAGAAACAGAGATATTAGTTTTAATGACCTAATTTTTTATAAGGCAACTTTCTATGTTCTCACAGATAGTGAGGAAACTTAATCCTTTTGTAGCCTCCACTTTTGAAGAATCGGTTTATCTATGCGGTACACTTTTTGAATGCCAGTATTACTGTGAATTATTGAATGATTATGTCTACAATCTATATCCTATCAATCTGCATTACTAAGTAAAAAGAAATTGAGATGGTTAAGTATACTTAACATCCTTCACATTTGCTCATGTGTCATTTGATACAATTTGTAGCACAGCAAATGAAATATCCATTGAATAATGTTTCACATTTTATGAAGTCATGTAAGATGTCAGTGAGTTAGTGATAAACAACTGTGCATCAACTACTTGAAATACGGTACTTGATTTTTACTACAGTTCAATATATTTGTATTTTGGGAGGTTGCATTTGCTAATACTTCCATGACAATTCTAAGGTTGCGGTCTGCTTTTCAACCTACTTTTTTAACAGTAAGCCTCTCCACGCCTCTCATTGTAAAATATCATTTCTATGAAAAAATAGTGTTGTACTAAAGCTTATAATGTAAGTGGTATAATTTCCTGAACCATAAATTGGACTTTAGAACTTGTTGGCTAATTTATTCATTAAAGTGGCAGGGGCTTTTCTCAGAATGTTCCTCCTTCAACATGTTCTATTAAAATGATCTTTCAAATACTGATATTAAAGTTTCAGCATTGTTTTCCCTTACAAGTTTGAACTACGCTTTCCCCAGTATATTTATTTAAAAATACCATTACAATTTGCTTGATTGGAGAATTTAAAAGAATGTGAATAATTATATAGACCGTAAGTCTTCCAAGCTGCTGCATTCAGTGCCCTCCTGCAGATGATTTTTGCTTTAATTCCAGTGAGATGTATGATGTATGGATTTGGAGATGATCAGAATCCTTACACAGAGTCTGTGGATATTCTTGAGGATCTAGTCATAGAATTCATCACAGAAATGGTAGGTTCTTATAATATGTTAGTACTTATTAGACATTTGATGCAATAGATGCAATATTTAGGCTTTTGTTTCCTTGCAGCTCTATGTTTTATGTAAACTGAGTTGAGACACATATAAAAGCTATTATGATCCAGTAAACTTCCAGTAACCATACTTGATGTTTTACATTTTTACCCCCTCCCCCTTTTATTACTTTATAAGTAACTCAAAGCAGAAAATATGCCTAATACTACTACTTCCTCTTATTTTTCCCATAATAGTCTTATGAGGGGGGTTGGGTTGAGACTGACTGGCTGAAAGTCTCCCAGCTGGATTTCATTTCTAAGGAAAAACTAGAACTCAGTATCCTGTTTTCTGGACTAATACCTTAATCAGTGTATCAAACTGGTTCTCAGACTATTAATGAACCAAGTAGTGTGTAGTGATTATAGTGTTGGACTAAAAGCGGAAATATCCCAGTTTTAATCTTTCAGCAACAAAGTCAGTGGATAATCAGCTTCCAGTTTCTTTTTCATAAGCAAGTATGTTGTCTAAATACTGTGTGCAACTATGTAAGCATTGTAGAAAATGTCCTTGTTAATTTGATTTAATTGAAATGGGTTTTCTTTTTGCACAATAGACCCACAAAGCAATGTCAATTGGACGACAAGGTCGAGTACAGGTTGAAGATATTGTCTTCTTGATTCGTAAAGACCCACGAAAATTTGCTCGTGTGAAGGACTTGTTAACAATGAATGAAGAATTAAAACGGGCTCGAAAAGCATTTGATGAAGCGAACTATGGCTCTTGAGGCCTTTTCTGAGCTCATCTCATTTTTTTGATTCACCCTTTCTATAAAAGGAAGCTCTGTGAAAAATAATTCAGAACACTGCTGCCCATTGAAATATTTAAATTGTGGACTGTTTTAAGATATTCTTTGTTATGCTGCTTCTCTTTAAAATGCTAAAATATTCTTGGACATTATTCCCTATTATATCTTGAATTTTTTAGATTGCAACCATTTGAGTGTCATAATTCTAGGTTTATATTCTTATTTAACTCATTTTTTTCAAGTGTTACTAAAAATTTCTAAGGGCCATGTAGCTATTATCTTTTACCTCTGTCCTTCCTATCAAACTTAGATTTAAAAAATACGCTCATAAATCTCAATACTTCTAAATTGATCTTTTTCTCATGCTTCATTTAGTGTTGTAAAACTAAAAGATAACCTCTTTCACAGCAGAGTACAAATATTAGCAAGCAGGAACACAGCTTATTTTGACTGAGGTAATCTGACAGGATTAAATGAAAAGGATTAAAATGAAACTATAAATTTATGCATTATGTCAATGATAGGTGCTGAGCCATCAAGGTTGAGTCCATGTGGATAGGAACTTAACATAAGAAAATGCAAGAAAATGGACTTCTGGTGAACACTTATGGCAGATTAAATCTCTCTAAAAGAGTGGAGATAGCATTGCAGCAACCATGGTGGCCAGACAGTAAATTCCAGCGCAGTCTTTTCATAAAAAGGAGAGATTGTGTGCACCCAGTTATATTCTGGACAGCTATTCCTTGTGATTAAAATGCAGGAAATGAGGTTTTTGTGACCAGCTTGTGAGTTGAGCAGCTGGAAGTTAGCTACGTCCACAGCTGTAATGCAGTTCATATGGACAAAAGGTTTGCACAAGCCTAATTTCTTAAATGCTTTTGGATATAATTTATAGCTAAAAAGATTTTGTGAGTGATAGGATAAGAGAATTCCACTTGTTGCATCAACATTTTTCTGAATTAAAATGAAAAAAATCAAAGATTTAAAAACTTTTGGCAAAAACCTTAACAAAGAGTGGCTATAAGAAAGTTTAAAACAGATTAAACGTTTTAAAGCTTTAAAAGCTTTTTCAGTGAAAGTGCTTTTGAAAAAACTTTGGAATTAAAATAGAAAAATAAGCTGGACCTTTATGGGAATTATATACTGTATATATTGCCACTAAAAAGTGCAGATTATTGGTGAATTTTATAAAATGAAAAAATACGAGCTAGACGATGATGCTGACTTTAACTATGGGAGTGCCATCAAAGATTAAAGTATTAAGGGCATGGAAAGACAAAACAATGGGGGGAGGTGGACTTTTTACTCTTTTCCTTTGCAATTGAAAGACTTTCACTTTGGATTACAATATTACAATGGCAACCACTACAAAATCAGCAAACGTAGAGAGTAGAGACTCACTAGAGCAATTTATAGAGAGGAATTATACCACATTTACTTCAGAAAATATTTTGAAGAATTGAGCAGTAAATTAGCTGAACCATTTGATACTAAATTAATAAAATGTATTTGTGTTCTTTGTTACCAATTGAAGTTACATTCTGCATGTATGTAAGAAAATGAGATGGATATGAAAAAAGTTATTAACAAATTATAGATATTTATTCAATTTATAAGGCACTTCAATAGTCCAAGTAACACTAGGCAAACAATAAAACATAATAAAACAAACAGAAGACAGTAATAAACAGAAACCCTGTTTCACTTTACTATTAGAGAAGGAAATACCAATAAATAAATCTTGGTATCAGGGAATGATAAGTCTTGTAGTATAAAAAAATACAAACATATGCAGTTTAGTCTCACAGCTTTTAGTGGTGATTTTTCAGTTTCTTTTTTGTAAGTCTATGAATCCTTCCTGTTGTAGCTTTGATAGGTTATAACTATTAGTTCAAAATTAATTTTGTAAATTTAAACTGCATAGAACAATTTTTTAAATATTCTGTGAATTTGTTTCTTATCAGTGGCTAGTCTTGTGCCTTTATAGAAAAGATAAACATGTCATACATAATGCATGTTTTCCCCCTTCTTCAAGAAGTAAGTAAGTAAGTAAGTAAGTAAGGTTTTTTTTTTCTTTCTGAGATAAAACATTACCTGGGACATCTCTAAGTTGCCCCATACTAGGACTGGCCATCAGAATACCAAGTATCATTCACAGCCACATTCTTATTGATATTTAAAAATGGATAGTTCCTGCAACCATCTAATATTGTAAAGTGATCTTTTGGTTCCAGGTATTTGCTATAGCTCTGAAGGCACTCCACTCTATCTCTTTGGTGCTCTTTCCCTCCATCGTCCCCACCATTCACCCCAATGAATTATTTGAGGACACTGTTACTCAAGTATTCTTAGCAGCATTTGTGCTCCAACTTAAGTTTCAGATGATCTGTGGCAACACTTCTACAGATATAAGAGTAAAACATTGCTGTAAAAATAAATAATTGAGGGATGATTGTTTAGTCAGGTGGTTGTTAATTGAACGAAAAGTTGTTGAACCCAGACTTAACCCTCCTTACCTGAAGTCGAGTTAGGTCGGACCAATAACCCGGGAGGTCCAACACATATAATAGTTATAACTAAAACCTACACCGGTGTGGAAGGATGAACCCTGACTTCTGTTAAAATTACATAAGATAAAAATTCATAAAAATCGTAGTCAGAATCTACTAATTCTGATTTCAAAGCAACTAAAGAGAAATCTTTTAAATAAATAAAAATTCAGTCTTTAGGTCACAATGAAGGCTTTTCAAATAATTTTAAAATAAAAAAGCATAATATGCATTGGCCGTTATTAACAATTAGACCAGATGGAAATAGAATGGGGAAAAGGAGGAAGAGACAGCACTCTGCAGCAGAGAGTTCATCCAAGCCATTGAAGCAGCAGAAAATGGAAGATTATGCTACAGACAGATAGTCTGTTCCAGTAAGTAATTCATCTGCAGTCGCCTTATCAGATAAATTTAATTTATATGACTCATTGGAATGGGATTTACAAACCGAACTTGAAAGCAAACAGCATGTAGAACTGTCCTTGGAAAATGGTTCCCCTCCTTGGAACTCTGCAGCAGCCTTCTCTACACAGGAGGGAGATGTAATAAATTTAAAGGGGGGAAATGTGATAGATTTCCTCTTTAGTCAATGTTTGCTTACAATTTAAACTGTAAACTCAATCTATGAACTCTTATCAACTGTCATAAATAAGGTTGACTGCCTGAAAGAATCTTTTGCAAAGTTTATTAGGAGCCACCCAAATACTGCAGAAGGACGTGGGAGGACAACCATGGATAGACACGGGATGGCTAATGTAGAAAATAAAACTAGAGAAGGGCCTTGTCTTCCTTCCAAAAATCTGAACACTCATAGAGAAAACACTCAACCAGGTAAAGGCCTAAGAGATGACCAATATAACTACAGCCTGCAGACTAACCAGGTTACCTTACAAATTTATGACAACAGAGTGAATAGAGAGTGTTGGAGTAATAGAGAAGCTGTTAGGCTGTCCCTGAGCCAGCTGCTTCGCTGTGAATTCACTCTGATAGATCTACTACATGCAGAGTGGCTGCCAGCAAGAAGGCAATGTATGAGAATTCTATTGTTCAAGCAGCCCACAATACCCTCCATGCTCTTTAGAATGAAGCCCTTTCTGAGCACTTTTTCAATATTTGCAATAAGGGTCTTTCACTCAGACAAAGTGTGCCCACTCCTGAAACAGCGTCACCAAGAGGGAACTGTTGCTTTAAATCCAGGCTGCAACAGTCCTTACACTGCTAAGCCAGAGGCTGCTGCAACTGAATTGACCCTGAGAAGGCAAAGGAGCGATATACAAACTGTGTTACCCACAGCTGCAGGAAATGTTGAGGATGTGCCAGAAGAAATGCTGATTGACTTATTCAGTGCATTGCCGGAACCTGAGCAAGTTAATATCATTCAAAGATTTGATGACCTAAAAGAGGTACTGACAACAACTCAATCTACAGCAAAGCCTCTATTTAATTTGGCTCCACTAATCGTGCAACCTTGTGACAATATATTTAATCAACAATCTGCCTTTACCTCAATAGTAAAAAAAGGTACTGTCATACAGGCGGATAGTGGGATAACTGCACTGACTGACCCTGTCTCTGAGAAACAACTGAAAGACAAAGGGCTTCATCACATAGTGCCCCCTAAGCCGACAAACACCAAGGACATAATCCAGCTTCCATCCTCATTTGATTTAGAAGTTCCCACATCTTTTCACAAGATGAATCCTCAGCTATGCCCCTCCAAAAGTGGACATAAATCTCCATTTATAGATTTAAGCCGGAGTACCTGCCCATTTGAAAAAAAATCATTCTTGGAGCAAGGGCAAACTACACTGGCAATCGAGATATAGAGGAGCAACAAGTTCTGCAACCCACAAGGAGAAATATAGAACCTCACAACAACTGTGTTTATATGGGAAGCATAGATGATATCGACTCGGCTCCAATGTCAAGTTGACATCTGGCATTTTTACCATCTAGCAAACCAACCAAGCCAGACAACCTTGCCTCCGAGAACCCCATACAGATGATGACCTGGAATGTAGCTGGCTGAAAAGGGATGGTTGATAGTGGACTAATGAGCTTTCTCCCTAGATTTGATGTAATAGCCATTTTAGAAACCTTGTTAACCAAAGTGGACAAACCAGTACAACTGCCAGGTTTTCAGGGATGGGCCACCCCAGCCCAAAAAACAAGGGAGACCCTCTGGTGGGCTATGCATTCTTATAAAGCAAGAGTTGCAATGGCAGGGGGAGAAACTACCGTATATAATGAAGATAAGTATTTGTACTTCCTAGCTGTCAAATTTGAATATGAAAAGTTCGAGTTAATACTGGTAAATGTATATATCCCTCCAATTACATCCCGGCATTATAACTCTGAATATTGAATGGGCTTGGAAGTTATTCTAGAAGATACATCTTTATTGTACCCTCAGCCCATAGTGGTATTACTAGGAGATTTGAACGCTAGGCTGGTTCCCTCTTTGTATGAGCTCGCTCAGAAGAAGGGAGTCCCATGGGAATTCTTTGATAACCATCCTCAGTGGCTCTCAAGAGACTGAAAAAGTAATGCTGTTGGCCTGCTCCTAGTCTCCTTAATTTTTAAGGGTAATCTCCAAATTCTGGGAGGTAAGGATAAGAATTACACATATCCTTATACATACCACTCGGCCAATTCAAGCAGTGTACTGGATCTCTTTTGTGTGTCTAGAGATAAAGTTGACCTCTTTTTGGAGGTCACAGTATACCTTAGCGACAGTAGCGACCATCAGCCTGTAAGCGTGACACTGCGAGCCCGCTCAGATTTAAGACCATATAACATGGCTGACAGATGGCTCACCAGAAAGGTAGACGTGACCCAAAATAAAAGGTTAACTTGGGCCAAAATTGATACTAAGGCAATATTAGAATGCCTTAAAACAGAGAATGCTACTAAGTGGGCTAGAACAATCCAGTCATCTACTACTGACTGGATGTCAGCCTTCAATGCATTCTCCAATATCTGTAATATTCTGAAGAAACACCTAACAGCTAAACCTGCTACAAAAAGAGCCCGAGTGGATAGATCCTGCTGGTTTGATCCCGAATGCCAGCGATTGAAAAAGAAATTGAAGGTAGCCATGAGGCTCGCTCAGAGGAATCCTACTGCTCATATACAAGCTAAGATGTTGCACACAAGAAGGGAATATAAAAAAACTATAACATTAAAGAAAAAAAGTTTTGCCATTTCAATCTGGTCAGAACTCAAGTTGGCTGCCAGAAGTCATAACTCAGTAATATTTTGGCACTCGGTAGCAGGTGTCCTAAAGGAACGGAGATTTGCGTTTGACATATCAATCTCTGCTGAGGACTGGGAGAATTATTATCAGTGTTTGTTTGCTTCCACAGAACCAGTAGAGAAACTGTCTTTAAGCAGTGATTTAGTAAACCCTAGAACCCTCCCCCCTTTGGCCACCAGTCTTAGGAAAGGAGATACAATCCATCATTAAAAGCTTAAAGAGCAATAAAGCCGCAGGTGAGGATTTTTTACCAGCTGAATTATTCAAGAAATTTCCCAGTTGGTGGGGTCCTGTATTGGCAGGTCTACACACATAACACCTGCCATATACCAGATGGGTGGAAGATGGCAATAGTTGTCCCCATATATAAAAAAGGGAATAAAAAGGACCCTAGTAATTATAGGCCCAATAGCCTGATTGATATTGCAGCAAAAATATATGCTAGGTACCTTTTGAACAGAATTGAAATCTGGGTAGAGGAAAACAATATCCTCTCACAAGAACAAGCAGGTTTTAGACAAAGCCGATCTACTATTGATAACTGCTTTGTCTTGAACCATCCAATTGCCAAATATGCCTATAAGAGGAGACCCCCGTTTGCTGCTTTCATAGACCTTACAGCAGCATTTGATAAGGTAAACAGAGAAGTACTATGGAGTAAATTGACATCTCTTAAAATAGAACCTAGATTCCGGGCTTTGATTAAAGCCCTTTACACAAGTACCTGTTGAGGATGTGGTATGGGGTTAATGGGGCTCTGACTAACAGGATTCACACAAATAAAGGGATAAAGCAAGGGTGTATCCTGGCCCCATTATTATTTAGTTTATATATCAATGACTAACCATGGTTAATGAAGGACCCCATGGTACACATGACGATGATCCTAAATACTTACTGTAACAGCTTGCTTTATGCTGATGATGATTTTATTATATTCACAAGTAGGATTACGTAGGCCAGGGGTGTCAAACTCAATTTCATTGAGGGCCGCATCAGCATTGCAGTTGCCCTTGGGGGGCTGGGTGGGTGCGGCCTACTGGGTAGGCGTGGCCAGCTCTACATCATTCACGTCAAGGGTGCCTGGGCAGGAGTGGGACAGATCTGAGGGCCTCTGGCAGAAAGGGGTGGGACCAGGGCAGAGCCCATTAAGCCGGATATGTGAAGTAGGCGAGGGCCATTTGCTGGCCACTTCCAGGCGATGGTGCATTTCTTCGTTCCTCATAAAGGGTGACACCTCCCCAGCATGCACTCAGGAGGTGGGCCGACACGGCAGGGGCTGGTTCCTCGCTGTTTCCAGACGGCCTTGTGGAGCTAAGACTGAGTGCATTTCAGCATAGATGGCCACCACAAAATTGTACATTGGCTCCCAGCTGGCCTGGGCCAGGCCAAGGCAGCGGGGGCCGTTCCCTCAGTTTCCAGGATGGCTTTGCGGGCCACATGAAACCACTTCGCGGGCCGTATCCGGCCCCCGGGCCTTGTGTTTGACATGTTTGACGTAGGCTATTAAGAAGATTCAGCTCTTATTGTCAGGATAACTCCCTAATCATTAGTAAATCCAAATAAAAAATAATGGTGTTTGGAAGACACCATCAGAGACATAAGTGGCAATTAGATGGTGAACCAATTGAACAGGTTAACACTTTTGTATATTTGGGCGTAACTTTTCCCAAGACTGGATCTTGGGCTTGCCATCATCAACGAAGTACATTTAGAGCAAAAGCCTGTTTGAATCTACTGCTTAAACTAAAGAACCACAGTTACCCAGGGTCCCTAGCCCCATTAATTAAGCTTTATAAAGCTAAGGTTACCACTATGCTCTTGTATGGAGCAGAAGTTTGGGGTCTTTACTCAACCACAGCCCTAGAACAAACACAGTCCCAGCATTTGAGATGTATTTTGGGTGTAGATCCAAAAACATCCGCTGCAGCAGTTAGAGCTGAATTGGGAATTCATACAATTTATGCACTATCCAAAATTAGAGCATATAACTACTGGTGCAAAGTCAATGAAATGGAGACTGATAGACTCCCCAAGTTATGTCTACTAGAGCAAATAAAATTACAATCACAAATCTCCTGGATCACCAAACTAACGAATTTTGTAAGAAGCTGTGGCCTTCCTGTCTCTTGCATAATAGGAGAACAACTCAAAAAAAGAGCTGCCCAAAGAACTAAGGATATAGAAGCACAAAATGATATATCTATTCTTAGTAAGGTGGGTAAGTTGAAATGGCTGAGTAAATACAAACATACTTTTCAAGTAGATAGCTATTTGAAGTTACAATTGCCAAAACATCTTAGGGAGATATTTACGCGAGCGAGATTCGAACAGCTTGACACAATGGTCAGATATGGGAGATTTCATTCTATACCCTACAATGAGCGTCTCTGCATTTGCGGAGTGGCAAAGGTAGAAGACGTGGCTCACATCCTATTTGATTGTTGTCTGTATAAGAGGGTGAGAGACAGGTACCTTGGTCTATATATCAAACGAATGACCCATTGGGATCCCCATATCAAAACAACTTACCTTATGTGTGGCCACAACCTGAAAATAACATTTAACGCAGCACAGTACTTAAACAAAATGGTTTGGTTGAGATCTGCATATGTGGGACGGATTGGGGTAGATTGCAAGGGTGACTCTAAAATATAATTTTATCATACTTTATCTATATTTTAAATTATTGTACTCTATTTTAATTTCATTTTAGACTGTATTTTATTCTAATTCCATTTTAAATTGTATTTTATCAAATTCCATTTTAAATTACTTTTATCAAATTTTAGTAATAATTTGTTGCTGGAACTTTGCACTTTGATATGGCCCAAGGGCTAATCAATAAAGACTTATGTAATAACAACTTCAAGGAAACCTCAAAACCTGAGAACAGCTGTCTGCATTTGTTATAATGAAATAGAAATAACACTTCAACTGAATTTCATTTTTGATTACTTATCAGAAAGTAGCCCTAGAGACCTAGAACTTTAAAAATATCATCAATGTCATATTTCTGATCAATGGCTTCTTTCTGTATACGGGTAGGGTGATTTCCCAACACTGCAGGGACAGAAATGCCATCATGGATACTTTCCTCAAAAGTCTTTGTACCACTGGAGTCCAAAGTCCGAAATAGAAAACACTGATTGAGGAAAGGAGATACAGTTCCCCTGAAGACAGGACCCCCTCTATGTACAGAAGTAGTCTGTGAAACACAGCTCTGCTTCCGTGACAGTCTACTATTTCGTCGGGGACTTCCTCTAAGAAGTTGCATGGGTCTCTCTCTGCAACTTTGGAGTGTAAGATATTTACAGATAGTGGCTTTAACACATTTAAGCTTCCGCTGCAATCTGAAAGAGAAAAAAGATTAGCAATTAAAGCAGCAAAGAGCAAGGTTTGGTGTAACAGTCTGTAAAACCAAATGTTATTTATTTTGCTTATTCCAGTTTTTTCACATGACAAAATTCTAGTGAGCTTGGAAGAGTTTTACCCACTAATCAAAATCTGAAACAGGTTACAGAAGAAGCTTAATGCTATGAATGCAGATGCAGGCTCCCCACACTATTCATACAGTTTAATTTTATTAATATGCACTGAAAAAGAAGTTTCATCATTTCTGTATTATAAATATGGAAATCAAATACTTTTAGCATCCGTCTGGGGACTGGAGAATCTATAGTTCTCTAAACAGAGGTTTTCAAACTTTCCATTTCTCTGAATTATGATATGGAAAGTCATGGATCCAAAAACACCTGGTGAAACGTGTCTGAGACAAGCAGGCTGGTGGGTGAGAGCTATAGGCAGACACTGCTGGTAGGCATCAGATTATGCCCAGGTGGATGGGGGCTATGGAGCATGGGAGGGCAGATGCTGCAGGCAGTATAGGAAGTATAGGCAAGTGGGTGATTGGGCAAGCACTGTATCAGTATGGATATAAGACCCCCATACTGCTGAGGGGCTCCCCTGAACAAAAGGCAGCAGGAGCAAGTTGCAACCTCTGCCAGATTTGACTTTGCTTGTAGGGGAGGTTGCAAATGTCAATACGTGACCCACAGTCCTTGTAATTGAGAGCTAGTTGCCATATGCAGATCTTGTAATTGAGAGCAAGTTGCTATATGCCTGAATCTTGATCATGTGACCATGGGGATGCTACGATAGCCACAACAGGACTGGTGCTAAGTCCCCCTCATTAGGTACCACTGTAACTTTGAACAATTGCTGAATGAGTGGTTACTAAACAAGGACCACTTATATTTCAGGATTACACAGAGCCTATTTAGAAGGTATGGAAAGACCAGGACTAACAATCTACACACCTGCAACCTTGGGCTTCTACATGCTGCAGCCTCTTGCTTTTTAAAAGCTTCATTCCTAAGAAGAAAGCCCCTGATCTAAATTTACTGTTTTTACACCAGATAATTGTTGCTTTCAGTGTTTGAGATAGTTCTTCAAAGGACTGTACTTCTTTAAACTTGGACACAAAAGAGTGAAGATGCCGAGATCTCAGGACTTTAGAAGAAATAGATGCGATTTTCTTTGACTCAGGAAGCATATTACTGAATTTAGAATTCTGAAATAAAGTAGTAAAAAATTAACATTGTAAAACACTAATTAAAAAGCTAAGACTTAGAATAAACTTTAACATATAGCATCTTTGGCTAAAAAGTACATAAAAATTGAAAAATTAAATAGATGATAGTTTTAACCACTTTAAACGGTTTAGAGTTTGTATGAAGACAAATGTTAACCATGAACAAATGTCTCATTGGGGTCTTCAAAATTTGCGTTTTGAATGGCCTCCTAAAATGCATATCAAAGTAGTTTCCAGAATAACTGTGAAATGTTATTTCTTCTTCGTATTAAAAAAAAAAAATCAGCACTATTTCTCGTGACCAAGAAAATTCTACAGAAGATCTGATTAACTTATGAAATTGTCTAGGACCAAATTAAACAATTGATTAGTGCTGCTTATTTTAATTAGGAGTAGATTCCTTCAAAGTTTTCACACGTTCTAAAGACACCAAACAAGAATGAGACAGCAATTAAAATGAAGCTTTCCACATGAAAGTTTTTTTCTGACCATCAAGCTATAATCAACTATCCCAAAATATTCTTCAGATGCTATAAATCCACATTCAATGGAATAAATTTCCATTACACAAACTTAATTAAATCACTAAAACCTATTTACAAAAGAGATAGATAGATGAATGTTTTTATTCACATACATAAGAAATTACAAAGCACAAATAGTAGTTACGACATTTAAAGAAAAACAATAGAGACTGTGCCAGGTGGATGATTATGGGCCAGATATTTTTTCTATAGGGTTGTTATGGATAAAAAAGGAGACAGGCGCATTAATTATGTACATTGCCTTTAGCTGATCCAAAATAAATGTGGGGTAAAATTGTTTTTCCTTCCATTCAGTCATGTCCGATTCTTGGAGACAGTCTGAACAAGTCTCCACAGTTTTCTTGNCAAATCAGTCCACCAACAATTAACTTGCTTTTCAACAACTTGGGTCTGAATTGGGAGGAATGGACTTCAGCTCAATCCAGCCTGGTTATTGGGCCCTCCAGGTTGTGTATATTATCAATATTGATTTTGGATGTGGCCACACCTTCCTACTTGGGACTGAAGACAATTTTAATGTATTCTATTTTTAAGTATTTTTAGCAAGTCAGAATCTACTAATTCTGATTTCAAAGCAACTAAAGAGAAATCTTTTAAATAAATAAAAATTCAGTCTTTAGGTCACAATGAAGGCTTTTCAAATAATTTTAAAATAAAAAAGCATAATATACATTGGCCGTTATTAACAATTAGACCAGATGGAAATAGAATGGGGAAAAGGAGGAAGAGACAGCACTCTGCAGCAGAGAGTTCATCCAAGCCATTGAAGCAGCAGAAAATGGAAGATTATACTACAGACAGACAGTCTGTTCCAGTAAGTAATTCATCTGCAATCGCCTTATCAGATAAATTTAATTTATATGACTCATTGGAATGGGATTTACAAACCGAACTTGAAAGCAAACAGCATGTAGAACTGTCCTTGGAGAATGGTTCCCCTTGGAACTCTGCAGCAGCCTTCTCTACACAGGAGGGAGATGTAATAAATTTAAAGGGGGGAAATGTGATAGATTTCCTCTTTAGTCAATGTTTGCTTACAATTCAAACTGTAAACTCAATCTATGAACTCTTAACTGTCATAAATAAGGTTGACTGCCTGAAAGAATCTTGCAAAGTTTATTAGGAGCCACCCAAATACTGCAGAAGGACGTGGGAGGACAACCATGGATAGACACGGGATGGCTAATATAGAAAATGAAACTAGAGAAGGGCCTTGTCTTCCTTCCAAAAATCTGAACACTCATAGAGAAAACACTCAACCAGGTAAAGGCCTAAGAGATGACCAATATAACTACAGCTTGCAGTCTAACCAGGTTACCTTACAAATTTATGACAAGAGAGTGAATAGAGGGTGTTGGAGTAATAGAGAAGCTGATAGGCTGTCCCTGAGCCAGCTGCTTCGCTGTGAATTCACTCTGATAGATCTACTACATGCAGAGTGGCTGCCAGCAAGAAGGCAATGTATGAGAATTCTATCGTTCAAGCAGCCCCCAATACCCTCCATGCTCTTTAGAATGAAGCCCTTTCTGAGCATTTTTTCAATATTTCCAATAAGGGTCTTTCGCTCAGACAAAGTGTGCCCACTCCTGAAACAGCGTCACCAAGAGGGAACTGTTGCTTTAAATCCAGGCTGCAACAGCCCTTACGCTGCTAAGCCAGAGGCTGCTGCAACTGAATTGACCCTGAGAAGGCAAAGGAGCGATATACAAACTGTGTTACCCACAGCTGCAGGAACTGTTGAGGATGTGCCAGAAGAAATGCTGATTGACCTATTCAGTGCATTGCCGGAACCTGAGCAAGTTAATATCATTCAAAGATTGGATGACCTAAAAGAGGCACTGACAACAACTCAATCTACAGCAAAGCCTCTACTTAATTTGGCTCCACTAATCGTACAACCTTGTGACAATATATTTAATCAACAATCTGCCTTTACCTCAATAGTAAAAAAAGGTAGTGTGACATAGGTGGACAGTGGGATAATTGCACTGACTGACCCTGTCTCTGAGAAACAACTGAAAGACAAAGGGCTTCATCACACAGTGCCCCTAAGCCAACAAACACCAAGGACATAATCCAGCTTCCATCCCCTCATTTGATTTAGAAGTTCCCACAACATCTTTTCACAAGATGAATCCTCAGCTATGCCCCTCCAAAAATGGACATAAATCTCCATTTATAGATTTAAGCCGGAGTACCTGCCCATTTGAAAAAAATTCATTCTTGGAGCAAGGGCAAAGGTACACTGGCAATCAAGATATAGAGGAGCAGCAACAAGTTCTGCAACCCACGAGGAGAGATATTGAACCTCACAACAACTGTGTTTATATGGGAAGCATAGATGATATCGACCCGGCTTCAATATCAAGTTGACATCTGGCATTTTTACCATCTAGCAAACCAACCAAGCCAGACAACCTTGCCTCCGAGAATCCCATACAGATGATGATCTGGAACGTAGCTGGCTGGAAAGGGATGGTTGATAGTGGACTAATGAGCTTTCTCCCTAGATTTGATGTAATAGCCTTTCAAGAAACCTTGTTAACCGAAGTGGACGAACCAGTACAACTGCCAGGTTTTCAGGGATGGGCCACCCCAGCCCAAAAAACAAAGGGAGACCCTCTGGTGGGCTATGCATTCTTATAAAGCAAGAGTTGCAATGGCAGGGGGAGAAACTATATAATGAAGATAAGTATTTGTACTTCCTAGCTGTCAAATTTGAATATGAAAAGTTCAAGTTAATACTGGTAAATGTATATATCCCTCCAATTACATCCCGGCATTATAACTCTGAATATTGGATGGGCTTGGAAGTTATTCTAGAAGATATATCTTTATTGTACCCTCAGTCCATAGTGGTATTACTAGGAGATTTGAACGCTAGGCTGGTTCCCTCTTTGTATGAGCTTGCTCAGAAGAAGGGAGTCCCATGGGAATTCTTTGATAACCATCCTCAGTGGCTCTCAAAGAGACTGAAAAAGTAATGCTGCTGGCCTGCTCCTAGTCTCCTTAATTTTTAAGGGTAATCTCCAAATTCTGGGAGGTAAGGATAAGAATTACACATATCCTTCTACATACCACTCGGCCAATTCAAGCAGTGTACTGGATCTCTTTTGTGTGTCTAGAGATAAAGTTGACCTCTTTTGGGAGGTCACAGTACACCTTAGCGACAATAGCGACCATCAGCCTGTAAGCGTGACACTGCGAGCCCGTTCAGATTTAAGACCATATAACACGGCTGACAGATGGCTCACCAGAAAGGTAGAGGTGACCCAAAATAAAAGGTTAACTTGGGCCAAAGTTGATACTAAGGCAATATTAGAATGCCTTAAAACAGAGAATGCTACTAAGTGGGCTAGAACAATCCAGTCATCTACTACTGACTGGATGTCAGCCTTCAATGCATTCTCCAATATCTGTAATATTCTGAAGAAACACCTAACAGCTAAACCTGCTATAAAAAGAGCCCGAGTGGATAGACCCTGCTGGTTTGATCCTGAATGCCAACGATTGAAAAAGAAATTGAAGGTAGCCATGAGGCTCGCCCAGAGGAATCCTACTGCTCATATACAAGCTGAGATATTGCACACAAGAAGGGAATATAAAAAAAACTATAACATTAAAGAAAAAAAGTTTTGCCATTTCAATCTGGTCAGAACTCGAGTTGGCTGCCAGAAGTCATAACTCAGTAATATTTTGGCACTCAGTAGCAGGTGTCCTGAAGGAACGGAGATTTGCGTTTGACATATCAACCTCTGCTGAGGACTGGGAGAATTATTATCAGTGTTTGTTTGCTTCCACAGAACCAGTAGAGAAACTGTCTTTAAGCAGTGATTTAGTAAACCCTAGAACCCTCCCCCCTTTGGCCACCAGTCTTAGAAAAGGAATACAATCCATCATTAAAAGCTTAAAGAGCAATAAAGCCCCAGGTGAGGATTTTTTACCAGCTGAATTATTCAAGAAATTTCCCAATTGGTGGGGTCCTGTATTGGCAGGTCTTTTTACACACATAAATAACACCTGCCATATACCAGATGGGTGGAAGATGGCAATAGTTGTCCCCATATATAAAAAAGGAAATAAAAAGGACCCTAGTAATTATAGGCCCATTAGCCTGATTGATATTGCAGCAAAAATATGTGCTAGGTACCTTTTGAACAGAATTGAAATCTGGGTAGAGGAAAACAATATCCTCTCACAAGAACAAGCAGGTTTTAGATACACCCTGAATTGGAGTGTGCGTGATGGCGGACCTACTGTTTTCGGCTCCGTAGTCTCCGCGGGGTCCTCAGTGGAGATGGGGGAGCCTTGAAAGGTCCGGGGGTGCTCGCCGGCCGGAGTTTGGAAGGAGAGGGTCGGCGAGCGAAGAAGACGTGTCGGACCGCGGGACCACCTGGGCGGAGCCGTGAGCGGAGAGCGGAGCAGCCGAGCGGAGAGGCCTGGCGGAGAAGTCGGAGAGGCCGGGCGAGTAGAGCGGAGCCGGGCGGCCGGGGAAGTCGGCGGCCGGTCGTCTCGGGGCCTGGCGGCCGGGAAAATCGGCGGCCGGTCGACTCGGGGCTTAGCGGCCGGGAGGGTCGGCGGCCGGCCGACGCGGGGCCTGGCGACCAGGAGTATCGGCGGCCGGAGGACTTGGGGCCTGGCGGCTGGGAAAATCGCCGACCGGACG
>NW_015386183.1:0-5210 GCF_001527695.2 Protobothrops mucrosquamatus | reverse complement strand
GGTTGTTCCAGCTAGCGGGACTGGCCTAAGGGATTTTAAAGGGGTTTTAATTACTTTTAATCTGACAAATTTAAATATTTCTTTTTAATCAAATTTTAATTAGGTGTATAATATGTTAGTATTTTATCCAATTGTCAGCCGCCCTGAGTCCGCAAGGAGAAGGGCGGGATATAAATGTAATTAATAAATAAATAAATAATAAATAAATAAAGCCGATCTACTATTGATAACTGCTTTGTCTTGAACCATCTAATTGCCAAATATGCTTACAAGAGGACACCCCTGTTTGCTGCTTTCATAGACCTTACAGCAGCATTTGATGTGGTAAACAGAGAAATACTATGGAGTAAATTGACATCTCTTAAAATAGAACCTAGATTCCGGGCTTTGATTAAAGCCCTTTACACAAGTACCTGTTGAGGATGCGGTATGGGGTTAATGGGACTCTGACTAACAGGATTCACACAAATAAAGGGATAAAGCAAGGGTGTATCCTGGCCCCATTATTATTTAGTTTATATATCAATGACTAACCATGGTTAATGAAGGATCCCATGGTACACATGCCGATGATCCTAAATACTTACTGTAACAGCTTGCTTTATGCTGATATGATTTTATTATCATATTCACAAGTAGGATTACGTAGGCCAGGGATGTCAAACTCAATTTCATTGAGGGCCGCATCAGCACTGCAGTTGCCCTCAGGGGGATGGGTGGGTGCGGCCTACTGGGTGGGCGTGGCCAGCTCTACATCATTCACGTCAAGGGTGCCTGTGGGGGCCTGCGTAGGAGTGGGACAGATCTGAGGGTCTCTGGCAGAAAGGGGTGGGACCAGGGCAGAGCCCATCAAGCCGGATATGTGAAGTAGGTGAGGGCCGTTTGCTGGCCACTTCCAGGCGATGGTGCATTTCTTGATTCCTCATAAAGAGTGACACCTCCCCAGCATGCACTTAGGAGGTGGGCCGACATGGCAGGGGCTGGTTCCTCGCTGTTTCCAGACCGCCTTGTGGAGCTAAGACTGAGTGCATTTCAGCATAGATGGCCACCACAAAATTGTACATTGGCTCCCGGCTGGCCTGGGCCAAGCCAAGGCAGCGGGGGCCATTCCCTCACTGTTTCCAGGATGGCTTTGCGGGCCACATGAAACCACTTCACGGGCCGCATCCGGCCCCCGGGTCTTGTGTTTGACATGTCTGACGTAGGCTATTAAGAAGATTCAGCTCTTATTGTCAGGATAACTCCCTAATCATTAGTAAATCCAAATAAAAAATAATGGTGTTTGGAAGACACCATCAGAGACATAAGTGGCAATTAGATGGCGAACCAATTGAACAGGTTAACACCTTTGTATATTTGGGCGTAACTTTTCCCAAGACTGGATCTTGGGCTTGCCATCATCAACGAAGTACATTTAGAGCAAAAGCCCATTTGAATCTACTGCTTAAACTAAAGAACCACAGTTACCCAGGGTCCCTAGCCCCATTAATTAAGGTTTATAAAGCTAAGGTTACCACTATGCTCTTGTATGGAGCAGAAGTTTGGGGTCTTTACTCAACCACAGCCCTAGAACAAACACAGTCCCAGCATTTGAGATGTATTTGGGTGTAGATCCAAAAACATCTGCTGCAGCAGTTAGAGCTGAATTGGGAATTCATACAATTTATGCACTATCCAAAATTAGAGCATATAACTACTGGTGCAAAGTCAATGAAATGCAGACTGATAGACTCCCCAAGTTATGTCTACTAGAGCAAATAAAATTACAATCACAAATCTCCTGGATCACCAAACTAACAAATTTTGTAAGAAGCTGTGGCCTTCCTGTCTCTTGCGTAATAGGAGAACAATTCAAAAAAAGAGCTGCCCAAAGAACTAAGGATATAGAAGCACAAAATGATATAGCTATCCTTAGTAAGGTGGGTAACTTGAAATGGCTGAGTAAATACAAACATACTTTTCAAGTAGACAGCTATTTGAAGTTACAACTGCCGAAACATCTTAGGGAGATATTTACGCGAGCAAGATTCGAACAGCTTAACACAATGGTCAGATATGGGAGATTTCATTCTATACCCTACAATGAGCGTCTCTGCATTTGCGGAGTGGCAGAGGTAGAAGACTTGGCTCACATCCTATTTGATTGTTGTCTGTATAAGAGGGTGAGAGACAGCTACCTTGGTCTATATACCAAACGAATGACCCATTGGGATCCCCATATCAAAACAACTTACCTTATGTGCGGCCACAACCTGAAAATAACATTTAACGTAGCACAGTACTTAAACAAAATGGTTCGGTTGAGATCTGCATATGTGGGACGGATTGGGGTAGATTGCAAGGGTGACTCTAAAATATAATTTTATATTTTATCTACCGTATATCTTAAATTATTGTACTCTATTTTAATTGCATTTTAGACTGTATTTTATTAAAATTTCATTTTAAGTCGTATTTTATTCTAATTCCATTTTAAATTGTATTTTATCAAATTCCATTTTAAATTGCTTTTATCAAATTTTAGTAATAATTTGTTGCTGGAACTTTGCACTTTGATATGGCCCAAGGGCTAATCAATAAAGACTTATGTAATAACAACTTCAAGGAAACCTCAAAACCTGAGAACAGCTGTCTGCATTTGTTATAATGAAATAGAAATAACACTTCAACTGAACATCATTTTTGATTACTTAACAGAAAGTAGCCCTAGAGACCTAGAACTTTAAAAATGTCATCAATGTCATATTTCTGATCAGTGGCTTCTTTCTGTATACGGGTAGGGTGATTTCCCAACACTGCAGGGACAGAAATGCCATCATGGATACTTTCCTCAAAAGTCTTTGTACCACTGGAGTCCAAAGTCTGAAATAGAAAACACTGACTGAGGAAAGGAGATACAGTTCCTTTGAAGACAGGACCCCCTCTATGTACAGAAGTAGTCTGTGAAACACAGCTCTGCTTCCGTGACAGTCTACTATTTCTTCGGGGATTTCCTCTAAGAAGTTGCATGGGTCTCTCTCTGCAACTCTGGAGTGTAAGATATTTACAGATAGTGGCTTTAACACATTTAAGCTTCCGCTGCAATCTGTAAGAGAAAAAAGATTAGCAATTAAAGCAGCAAAGAGCAAGATTTGGTGTAACAGTCTGTAAAACCAAGTGTCATTTATTTTGCTTATTCCAATTTTTTCACATGACAAAATTCTAGTGAGCTTGGAAGAGCTTTACCCACTAATCAAAATCTGAAACAGGTTACAGAAGAAGCTTAATGCTATGAATGCAGATGCAGGCTCCCAACACTATTCATGCAGTTTAATTTTATTAATATGCACTGAAAAAGAGGTTTTATCATTTCTGTATTATAAATATGGAAATCAAATACTTTTAGCATCCGTCTGGGGACTGGAGAATCTATAGTTCTCTAAACAGAGGTTTTCAAACTTTCCATTTCTCTGAATTATGATATGGGAAGTCATGGATCCAAAAACACCTGGTGAAACGTGTCTGAGACAAGCAGGCTGGTGGGTGAGAGCTATAGGCAGACACTGCTGGTAGGCATCAGATTATGCCCAGGTGGATGGGGGCTATGGAGCATGGGAGGGCATATGCTGCAGGCAGTATAGGAAGTATAGGCAAATGGGTGATTGGGCAAGCACTGTATCAGTATGGATATAAGACCCCCATACTGCTGAGGGGCTCCCCTGAACAAAAGGCAGCAGGAGCATTGCAACCTCTGCCAGATTTGACTTTGCTTGTAGGGGAGGTTGCAAATGTCAATACGTGACCCACAGTCCTTGTAATTGAGAGCTAGTTGCCATATGCAGTCCTTGTAATTGAGAGCTAGTTGCTATATGCCTGAATCTTGATCATGTGACCATGGGGATGCTACGATAGCCACAACAGGACTGGTGCTAAGTCCCCCTCATTAGGTACCACTGTAACTTTGAACAATTGCTGAATGAGTGGTTGCTAAACAAGGACCACTTATATTTCAGGATTACACAGAGCCTATTTAGACGGTATGGAAAGACCAGGACTAACAATCTACACACCTGCAACCTTGGGCTTCCACATGCTGCAGCCTCTTGCTTTTTAAAAGCTTCATTCCTAAGAAGAAAGCCCCTGATCTAAATTTACTGTTTTTACACCAGATAATTGCTGCTTTCAGGGTTTGAGATAGTTCTTCAAAGGACTGCACTTCTTTAAACTTGGACACAAAAGAGTGAAGATGCCGAGATCTCAGGACTTTAGAAGAAATAGATGCGATTTTCTTTGACTCAGGAAGCATATTACTGAATTTAGAATTCTGAAATAAAGTAGTAAAAAATTAACATTGTAAAACACTAATTAAAAAGCTAAGACTTAGAATAAACTTTAACATATAGCATCTTTGGCTAAAAAGTACATACAAATTGAAAAATTAAATAGATGATAGTTTTAACCACTTTAAACGGTTTAGAGTTTGTATGAAGACAAATGTTAACCATGAACAAATGTCTCATTGGGGTCTTCAAAATTTGCGTTTTGAATGGCCTCCTAAAATGCATATCAAAGTAGTTTCCAGAATAACTGTGAAATGTTATTTTTTCTTCGTATTAAAAAAAAAATCAGCACTATTTCTCGTGACCAAGAAAATTCTACAGAAGATCTGATTAACTTATGAAATTGTCTAGGACCAAATTAAACAATTGATTAGTGCTGCTTATTTTAATTAGGAGTAGATTCCTTCAAAGTTTTCACACGTTCTAAAGACACCAAACAAGAATGAGACAGCAATTAAAATGAAGCTTTCCACATGAAAGTTTTTTTCTGACCATCAAGCTATAATCAACTATCCCAAAATATTCTTGAGATGCTATAAATCCACATTCAATGGAATAAATTTCCATTACACAAACTTAATTAAATCACTAAAACCTATTTACAAAAGAGATAGATAGATGAATGTTTTTATTCACATACATAAGAAATTACAAAGCACAAATAGTAGTTACGACATTTAAAGAAAAACAATGAGACTGTGCCAGGTGGATGATTATGGGCCAGATATTTTTTCTATAGGGTTGTTATGGATAAAAAAGGAGACAGGCGCATTAATTATGTACATTGCCTTTAGCTGATCCAAAATAAATGTGGGGTAAAATTGTTTTTCCTTCCATTCAGTCATGTCCGATTCTTGGAGACAGTCTGAACAAGTCTCCACAGTTTTCTTG
>NW_015386182.1:146292-188657 GCF_001527695.2 Protobothrops mucrosquamatus | reverse complement strand
CACCCAAAATGTGATCACACGACCACACCAGAAGAATGGCTATTGCAACTTCAAAAATGGATCATAAGAAACCCTGGGGTGGTCCTTCATAACTTCAAAAAGTTGCTAAGATGTAAGCCAAATATTACCTGTACTTCATCATTTTGATTTTTGTCTTCTCCCATATCCAATATAAATTTAAAATATCTTTGTTCTCAAACACATATTTTTCTTCAATTGAAACTTGACAAAGCTTCTCCATAAGTATGAGTTTTTTGATACATTAATTCTCCGCATCAGCATCATTTCCTGTTTTCACAACTGGCAGAAGCTGACAGAAATCACAACAAATGGTTAAAGTTCACCCAAAGGCCTAATTCTTGCCACATATATTGTGAAGAGCCCAGCCTATGGTTTCAAAGCTCTCCCTCCTGACCATGGGGCTCTCATCCCAGACAATAAGTCTCACATGTTAAAGCAAACCTGCAGTATTGGAGGTTTTTTTTCAATGTTAAAAAGGGCATTTTCATTTACTTTGAGGAGTAACTAGAATCATGAATGTGCTGTCCTACCAGCATGCATCAATGTTGCTGCAATAATAGATACTATAGCAATAACAAATTGGTTGCAAATTGCCAGTTTCTCCAGGAAATAGGAATGTATAACAGTGAAGGCAAACTTTGACATCAACATCATCAGAAATATTACATCAGGCAAGCCATGAATTTTGCCTCACTCTTTCTCTGTTAAGGTCTTGCTGTTGAAGGAGGGTATTGTCATGTTGAGGACCTCTTACACTAATTAGCATTTACCACATTTTCTCAAGTTGATCTTCTCTTTCCTCCTCCATCTTTTTTTATCCCCTTATTCTGTACCTTTCCTTGTGATTCTAGAGAGGTGCAGCCCTTTCCTTCCTCCATTCCTTTATCTCTCCTCCTCCTTGCTGCACCCTGCTGACTTCTGTTATCATCTCTTGACCATGATACCCTCCTCTCTCTGCACATGGAATAATTATGCTAACAATAGGCTATTTTAATGTGCACATTGCCGTTCTCGCCTCAGAACAGTTTAGAATGCCTGATAGCTTCTTCAGTGTGTTGTGGGAAGCTATCAGAGACATTTTTTAAAAAGGATCATGTGTCCTCCTGAGGGCTAGGGTGGATCTGCTCTACCTGATCTCTAGCAGCCAAAGGAGGAGTTAGGCTACACTCAATTTCAGAATAGAAACAGTCAAAAAAACAAAACAGGATGAACAAGGACCAAAGTATAATAGCTAATGTATTTGACTGACACCAGAGAGATCCAGTTTCTATTCTGTTCTGCTGCCACAGTAGTCACTTGGTGACTTTGAGCTCAATCTACCTCATAGGTGGTTATAAAGAAATACAGCACTATACAGCACTATATAGATGCCTCGAGTTCCTGAACAAAAACAGATGTAGACATATGTGCATGTTTGTGTAGCAGAGAAAGGGCACATAAAGCAATAAAAATATCCGGGTCTTTCATCATGCACTTTAAAGCTGTTGCTTTTTTAAGAACCATATGATGAGTCAATTCCTTGTTGCTGGGTGGGGGAAGGGAATAAGGGACTGTGGGACTGGCTTAGAAACTGTCACAGAACACTGAAAATGAAGATCACATGAGCACAGCTGCTGCTATGCTGCTTGGCTGCTGGAGATCAGTAGCACTGAAGCAGCCACATTTTCCCCAAATTTCAATCCCTTGGAAGTCATGGGTCTCAGATTCTGGAACATTCTGTAAATTAATCCATTTGAGATACCTTGATTCAAAAATTGTCACCCTGTGATGCACCATTTCACCCAGGTAAAAGTCATGACAACAATATTAGAAGTATATAAATACAATACAATACATAAATAAAGGCTGTCCCTTGACCATGCTAGCTACAAGAAGTATCTGAAGAGGGGTTGCTAATCCCTACCTTGCAAAAGTCTATATTAATAAATTTACTATACAATTTGGATAGCCTTTAAAAGTCCATTGAAAATGTCTCACCAGGAAAACCCTTTTCCTGAGAATGTGCCAACATTAACATTAGGTATGGATCCTCAAATAACGGTTTTACCAATGACCAAATGCTGGGATATAAACAGCAAAGCCACCTATGGTAAGTTCTTCTTCTGATAATTTAAATGAGAATTTTCCCCAAACTGACTTTTTGATTTCAAAATGTATGTAAAGAGGCATAATATATTTTGTATTACAAAGTAAGTACAGATAGACCCTGACTTACAAACATTTATTCAGTGATTGTTCAAAGTTATGGTAGCACTGAACAAAGGGACTTATTACTGGCCCCTGAAGTTACAGCCATTTCAGCACCTCTGCGATCAAGTGATCAAAATTTAGGCTCGGGGAGCCCACTCACACTTATGACTGCAGGGGAACTTCAACTTCACCTATTTATTCATCCCCCCCCCCCCCCAGTCCTGTGTGCTGTTTTGGTCTGGATACTCTGTGGCCCCTGCAACCTTAGCTGCAGTCTTCTTGCTCTTGCTGATAACCAAGCATGCCCAGCCTGACCCAACATGAGGCAGCTGCTAGCAGCACAAGGCTGTCTGTAATCTACATTACATGAGGTCATGCATGGTGAGTTCCTCGCAAGACCTGGGGAAGATGGCCTTACGTGGTTAGCAACTGCATCCTGAACAGGTGGGCACGCCTCATCAGCAGCAAGAGCAAGAAAAGAGTGAAGGTCAGCTAGAGCAGTGGAACACAGAGTGGTAAGGGCAATTGCAGCTGAGAATGAGCAGGGACAGCTGAATCTTCCCAGGCCAACTGTGGTTTTGCACCAAACTGCAGGGGGTGTCTAAGTCTTCCTGGGTTGGCTGCAGCTTCAAACCATGCCATACTGCTGGGCCATGGCTTAGGAGCTTCTTGCAGTTCCAGAGCCCTGCTGTGCCAAGAAACCCCTGAGCCACAGCATGGCAAGCTGCCCCAGAGTCATGGGATGAGCCCTCGGCTAAGGACTAGTGGAAAGCAACAATGGGCAACTGACAGCAATAATGTGATTGCTGTTGCTCAGTGATGCAGTTACACTATATGACTGCATTGCTTAGTGACAGAAATTCCACTGTCTGTACTGCCAAAAACCAAAGAACAGCTATAATTAGGAAGAAAATAGCTAGTGCCTGGAAAAGATAATAAAGGTATGGGGGTTTGCTTGCAAGTCAAATGCAAACTTTTTAACTCAGGAATGTTTTAGATCTTTTGTAAATTTTAATATTTTAGCGAATTCTTACCAATCCAAACTGTACATTGACCCGTAATTTATCACTCCGCACCTTTCTGTATTAAAGGCATGACTAAAGCTTTATATTAACAATATATGAGGAATCCTTATAGAGAATATTGAAGAATAATTAGCAAAGAAATTATATCAGTTATGAACTCAGTTATTATATCACATAATTTATACTTCAATGCCAGTTATATTTACCAAGAAGTAAATGCTGAATCTGTTGGTAAATAATTACAAACAGGATTGTAAATTTGTGCCAGCTCCTGGCGGTAATCCAGACAGAAAACCAAAACCATGACTACTAATGCTCCCTTCACCGTAGGGCAGGGATCCTCAACCTTGGCAACTTTAAGACTTGTGGACTTCAACTCCCAGAATTCCTCAGCCAGCAAAGCTGGCTGAGGAATTCTGGGAGTTGAAGTCCACAAGTCTTAAAGTTGCCAAGGTTGAGGACCCCTGCCGTAGGGCTACAGTAAGTTACAAGTCTGGAAGCACTTTTCCCCGCCCCCTTCCCCTGCCTTTAGTTTCCAGAGAACTAGGGAAGGTCCCTTTTGAAGTGATTTCTCCACCCACCCACCCACCCCATCCTTACTTTGAACTCAGATTTCTCTTTATCAGACCAGCTCTTCCTCTTCTCTTCCAAAGTATTCTCACAGCTCATTATAGTTTTTTTCCCTATTTATTCACTTTTTCCCCAAAATGTAATACATAGGAACATCCATGATGTCGCCTGAACATTATTTTTTAAATTATATCATGCTTTATAAGATTCTTTAACCAAATCTACTTTTTAATTGCTTTAATATACCAAAAAAGTGAAGAAAACGAGGAAAAAACACAAATGGGAAGAAAATATAGTAATATACTTACAGGAAATCATTACGCCTAGGTTTTAATACACAATTAAACCTTGATTACAGGGAATAATATTGTTCAATCTTTCCACTCTGCTGACAGAGAGCCAGTTCATAAACAGGAAGCAAACATATATGGGTTTCAAAGATTCAAAACATGGAATTGCACTGTCTTTCTAAAATGAAAGATTAATGTTTTTTGTTTTGGTATTCCTTTCCTCTCCCCCCCCCTTAATAACATATAGCTTTTCAATTTGCTCAATTGTATTTTTAGTGACTTGGGTAACATATAAAGATATGATAAATGACATTAGTGGAAATAAATAAGGCATCAGGGCTAATACAGCTGCTCTGAAATAAAAGAAAGTGAAGTGAAATTCAAACAATGTATTTGTGGATGAATATAGATTGCTGTACTTTTTTATTCATAAGGTGAAGCAAACAGAAATCAAGATAGATCATAAACTTAAATACTCATTCTGAAAAAAACAATAAATCATAATGAATTATGGCAATAATTCTTACTCTATAAAATTAAGAATACTTGATAGAAAGAAAGGAAATAATATTAAGAGACAATGCTACTGTCAACAATTCCTAAACCCCAGTATGTAAGAGCTTGCCTCAAAGAGCAACCCTGAATAAAAAAAGCACTTCAGTTTTACTAATTTAAAACAGTAATTCAAACCACTACATACAATGTATGAACTGTATATGCGAGGGGAAATACTGTATATAAACAAACTTCCCTAAACAAAATCTTCAGAGAACTATCTCTCTAAATGAAGTGGAAGGCATGCTTAGTCCACTGTTTTATTTCAACTGTAACTAGTTAAATATTCTTAGGGCATAATGTTGATAAGTATCATATTGTTATATCATATGGTAAGCAAAATAACTTCCTAAGAATACAGAATTCTCATTTTTATCTACGGCTGCTAATAACCGCTGAGTTATATTCAGACTAAGACAGTTATTTTTTACTCAGTTGAATATAAATGAGACCAAATCATTATCCTGATATCCACTGTTAATAATTTTTAACAGATGCACCTCCATTTTGGCTTCTCTGAGATAAAGAGTTTTGATGTTGGAAAAACAAGGGTTGACAAAATTTATCTTATGATTTTTCAGGGCACTACAAGGATCATAACACTACCTACCAAAGATGGTGGGTCAGGCCAAGGGAATGAATACAGCTTTTCTGTTCTGAACCTATAATCAATCATTTTGACTGCCTGAGTCAAAGGTAAATTTGAATAATTTTATAAAGCCACTGCTTATTTAATTATGCTTAATACTTCATATGAAAGTGATTTGGTATCTGAATTATTCTTTTCCTTCTTTTTTCAGCTCTAGAATGTATTTTTTGAGATTGGCATGCTAAAATAAATTAGGAAAGAGCAACCCAGAATTCTTAAATTATAACTTTAATTGATGTTTTAAAAATCCCCCAAAGTAGGTTTTTCCCATTTTCACTGCTTCAGCACACTAAATTGATTCTATTTCTGTGAACTAAAAAGATATATATATATATATATGTGTATGCATAAACCTATAGTTTAGAAACTGATTTAGCAATAAAAGAAAAGCTGTAACAATATTGGGGTTTTGCAAATGGTTCAAATCCGAACCATTTTAAACCACCTTATTTTGAGCATAAAACAGCTGCAATAACAATTTTTGAAGCTTGGGCTCAGAACTGGGATGTTTTAAACTTGAAACATTTTCATAGTGTTTGAAGTAGCCCATTTTGCATCTTTTATAAGCATTTGACAGATTAAGAAACAGCAAATTAAAAGGAGGAAGTTATAAAACATAAGTTGTCCAACTGATCTGGAGTGCTTTTTTCACACCAAAAAGAGCTGTTTAGGGTTAATATTTCATTGTTTGCCAATAACTCTGCGTGTAGATCAGGGGTGTCAAACTGCTGGCCTACGGGCTGGATGCATCATAGCAAAACCGCGCCCACCCCATTGCCGGCAATGGCAAAAAAGTCGCGATACATGGCGACACGTCACTTGTGGTTGCGAGTTTGAAACCCCTGATATAGATGTTCCTCAATGTTAAGTTTTATGTTAGATACATACTTGTAAGAGTCTCCCACTTTCTATTGATATTCCTAAAGAGATCTCTAAGTTTCTTATTCTCTGGCTTGTTAACCTCTATCCACTAATTTATAATCCTCTACTTCAGGGTTTCCCAACCCCTGATCTGCAGACTATTACCTGTCCGTGGCCTATTGTGAATGGGCTGCACAAGTGGCGGGTGGGCTTACAAAGCTCCATTTGCGCAAACGGCAGGCACACATGCAAAATGATCCCCTCCCCCCCCCGCGCCACTGCTGCCAGTCTGTGGAGCCAGAAAGGTTGGAGACCACTGCTCTATTTGATCTCATGAGTTATATGCTTTTCTATAAGGCAGTGATACAGGCAGTAACTTCTGATTAAATATGTATATCTACGGAAATTTTCTTATTATTTCTGATTTTTAAAGTTTTTTAAAAAGTGGACAGAATGGCAGTGTTGCTAGTTTTACTAATAAATACATTACAAATTCATACCATTTTCCCTAGGATTTTTGTTTTAATTTGTCAGTGTTTTACTTCAGTCACCATTCTCTAAAGCTTACTTTAAAGGAACCACAAAAAAGAAAAGAAAGAAAACGTAGTAGCAATATTGGTAACGGTAGCTCGGGTGTAATTTTTCTTGTCATTCCTTTTATAACAAAGAGCAGAGAAACTTTCTGCACTTGAAAGCCACCCCTTTTATAATCAAGACCATAGAGACCTACTACAATTGGAATTCACCATTTCTAGAAGTTAGACTTCTCTTATGATCCCATAGATATCTTGATATAACCTTTTTCTTTACTTCCTTTTCCATTTAAATAGTTGACGAATAAAGAATGTAATCCTCAAAGAAAGTACAGGTAGTCCACAACTTAAGACTAGCTACTTAGTGACCATTAGAAGTTATGACTGACCCAAAAAAGGGGATTTATGATCTGAATTCAAAGTTCTGACAATCGGTTTCCCTCTATGGTCTCATGACCAAACTTTGGGTGCTTGGCAACACAGATGCATTTACCGCATTTATGGCAGACTCTATTAGTAGAGTCCCATGGTCACATGACCATGCTTTACAACAGTTTTGCTAGAAACCAGCTCTTGCTTCCATTTTTGGCAAAAACGTGCCCATAGCAAACTATTGGTTTGCTTAACGACTGCACCAAAAAAGGTCATAAAATTGGATTGGTCACATGGCCGATCCATTTTACGACTTATGACACATGACTGCTCCATTATGGTCATATGTCAAGGACTACCTGTAAATGGACTTCCTTAGACTGTTACACAGGAAATAAAATGGCAACCCTCCCTCTGCTGTCCAGGGTGCTAGGGTCTGTATCTCTGTTGAGTAAGAGGAAAACTCATCCTGTCTCCTTTATTTTAGGTTCCAAAGCTGCAGTAAGGTGGAACAACTAGGGGTATCAGATACTTCTTTTTCTTTTAAAGATGTATAGTTGTGTAAATTAAATTTAAATCGTCTTTAAAGCATAGGGTTGCCAGGTCTGCTTCCAAAAAATAGCGGACAAGCGGGGGGGGGGGGTTAAGTAGTAAAAAAAAGTAGACTGTACAGCTTTAGATTACGTACCATTTCATCATAAAGCTTTTGAATAAAAAAAAATGTCCACTATTTTGTGAAAAAAAATAGTGAACATAATGTGAAAAAAGCGGATTGTCCACTCAAATAGTGGACACCTGGCAACCATATAAATAAAAATAACGTGTAGGCACATCCATGTAGAGATGTGCCTACACGTTAACTGTTTACATAGTAGCTCTTTTTACACATTAACTGTTTATGTAGTAACTCTTTTAAAAGAAAAAGAAACCCCACCATCAAAATCAGACCTGACTTGTCTAACTAACAAACCAAGGCGACGCGTGTCTCTGGACTAAGGCGATAGATTCGAGGAAGGCCTGGAAACCTCTCCGACTGAGCTACCTTGAAGAATCGCCTAAAACTTGCAGTGTTTCTCAACCTTGACAATTTTAAGGCATGTGGACTTCAACTCCCAGAATTCCACAGCCAGCATTGCTGGCTGTGGAATTCTGGGAGTTGAAGTCCACATGCCTTAAAATTGTCAAGGTTGAGAAACACTGGCCTAAAGCTGTCAGGCTAAAGCCGTTCAAACCCTGTTCGGACAACGCCTTCCAAGCAACCCCCCTTTAAGCTGAAAGGAGGCAGCGCGGATCCCGAGGATACGCCTGGATTGGGTCGGACTCACTTCCGCTGTGCCCGCCCGGGGGGTAACGGAAGACCAGAAGCCACGAAATGCCCACCCGCCCGGGCCGCGGAGGAGCAGCCGGGACGCACAGCGAACAAAAGCCGCTAGCCAGCAAACAGGCCACACGGTGCGGAGACCCCCAGCGGCCCCTGACAGCCGCCGCCGCCGCCGCCTTTCCCCTCGCTCTGCCCAAGACGCTCGGCGGGGCAGGCCCAGGCCCCACCCTTCCTCCTTACCGAGCAGAAGCAGTTTCACCTCCTTGGACGCCTTTTCGCCGTCCTCGCGAAGGTTGCGGTCGATCATCCGACTTCGCTCGGCCGCCGCTTTATCTTCGGCGCTCAACGTGCAGCCCATCGCGGCAACAGGACGGGCGAGTGGCAGCCCTGGCACTCCTCAACGGCCGCAGAAGTCGGGAGGGGAGGAAACCGAAGAGGCGGGGGGAAAGAGAAGCGCCACCGGAAACCTGCCTACTTCCCTCTTTCAAATCACAGCCGAAGAGAAGCGAAGTGTCCTCTGGGAAGTGTAGTCAAAGCGCGGGTCTTGACTCACCGCCGAGCACGGAAAACGGGGTGACTTCTGGACACCCGGCTGCGTTGGGCGCAGTGCATGGTGGGAGCTGCAGCACGTGAAACAGTAAACAATACCTGAGTTTGTAAAAAAAAAAAATTATCGCTGGTATGAATCAAGGAGAACCGCTCGGATCTTAAGCTAACGATAGGATTGAAACATACATATAATTGTATATATAATTGTATTGTGTAAGAAGAATGAGGTTTATATAGAGGTTAAGGATGATGTATTAAGTTTTTGTATCACGAGAAACAAATTGTTAGGAATATTTACTCTGGAATGCCACGTTTGTCCATTTTTGTTTTAACTATTATAAATAAAAAAACTTTAAAAAAAAACAATACCTGAGTTTGAAGGCGGAACGTCTCGATTGGAACAAAACATTACATTTTGTTCCCAAAAAAGACCACAGGAGTTTAGCAATACCTTTTCCGGCTAATCAATGTCATTAAAAAGCATCAGTTTTCATGAATTGCGGTGCACTTCACAACAGGTGCATACAGTGGCTAGGTGAACCGTAGATCACCAAAGTTTATGCTTTTTTAAAATGGCTAGTTGAAAAACATGCTATTAGACTCCTGTTGTTGTTTTTTTTGCCACCATAGACTAAGATGGCTTTTCTCCTACAAATTTTTTGTACCCCGATCCAAAGTCAGAGAAGCAAAGCAAGGATTTCGTTAAATGTTTGTTATTATTAAGAACTTGTAATTGATATACAAATGCAGCCCTAAACTCATGCACAATAAATATTATAAAGTGCATCATCTTGAGATTTTAAAGGTATTTTACAAAAACACATCTGGGCTGCAAAAATCTGAATGACCACTAGAAGTTGTCAAAAGTTTTAGAGTTTTGGATATCTCCTAGTGGTAATCTAGTGATTGGATATTTTCAGCCTATATATGGCAGCTGTAAGCCACCAGTCCTACTAAGGGTTTGATAGATTTCAGTCCAATGTGGAAAAAATACAAAATCCAACACAACATACTAAGATATAATGGGATTTATTTGGTTTTGGCTTAGATTTGATGGTCTTTGTCAAAACTCAGCTGTTAACATTTACAAAGCCAAAGAGAAGTTGAACCTATTGCCCAGGTGTTTTCCTCAGAGTGTTGGCAGATTCCCCTCAAAGGTTGAGGTCACTTTATACTAGAATCATAGATAAACATTTATGTTCTTGTATACCTCAAAACACCTTTTGAAGATCACATTCTTATTATATATACAACAGTGTGAAGTCACAGCTGCTAGTGAGGTTAGCCTTCATACCTATCAGGTTCCTTCCTAGAATGTTGTAATGTAACAGCGTAGTATTGGTGTGGATTCAAGCAGTGTGGCATTTTGTAACTGACAGATGGAAATTTTGTCAATACACAGATTTTCTAAGCATCGTTCAAGATTTTGGGGTATGGTCCCAAGTGGTAACCACTGGGATCGCCATGGCCAGTTTATATCATAATCTTTTAACTTTGATTTTCAGATCTTAATACTTTGCAATCTTCTCCAGTTCTATGTTTTCTATTCTACTGTAGCCTGGTATTGCCAATCAATTATCTACGCTTTCTTCTTTTCAACTATGTGTTGAAATAATTTACAAAATAATAGTAATAATAATATTAAAATGTATATGGTGCCCAACAGCCAGTGACTCTGAAGTTTAAGTTCTGCTCATTCATAATAGTTTGTGCTTTCTGCCTCCTGGCCTAATCACAAAAAGATTTAATTTTTTTCAGAAAAAGAAATTATCTACATGTCTTCCTATTCTTTTAGCTGGACAGCTTCCCATTTTGAAAACTACAGTGCTAATTTTTGCAAAAAGCCAACAACATGAAGAGTGCTGATCTTCTAAATTTTGGGATTAGGGAAACTAATATCTGCTTATTATATTTTAACACCTTTGAGTTTTCGCAACCTAAAACACAGGCTCTATTTATGGAAATTATTTCTTTTCATTTTCAAAAGGATATTTATTGCATAGATTTTAAGAGCAACTCACAAAGGAAATAAAGTTTACTACTGCCATTTCACAATTTGGTTTCCAAATAGGGAAGTTATCTATACAAGTGTTGCCCTCTAGCGTCCTCCATGAAGTATTTCTAAAGTATCGAACATAGGTGGACTTGATTGACAAGAAATAAGATGCAGAATATGTTCTACATCCTTTAATGAAATATTTATTTCTGTAATATTGAAGTCAAGGAAAAGATCTCTGCAGAAATTATTATCATATGATTTCTTTGTTAAAAGTAAATGCAAATATGTTGACGATAACTTTGCTTAAAGACAAAAAAAAAAATCCTTTTTCAAGTGTTTGAAGCACTCCAGAGAGGTATAACAAGGACTGTGTTTCCATCTCTGTATATTAGATATGCAATGTGGTGGAAGGGAAATTGTGAAACATCTATAAGGACACAAACTACCTTTATTAAACTGTTATTTCAAAAATGTGTGCAGGGACTCCTTGATTTACATTAGTAACCATCCAAAGTTACAATGGCACTGATAAAAAGGGTCTTATGACCAATTCTAGCAATTACGACTGTTGCAGCATCCCCACAGTGTTGTGATCAGAATTCGCACACTTGGCCACCTGGATGTATTTGGGATGGTTGCAGCATTCCAGGATCACGTGATCAGCATTTGTGACCTTCACAACTGGCATCCATCAAGGAAAGTCAATGGGGGAAGTCAGATTCACTTACCAACTACATGATTCACTTAAAAACTGCAGTGATTCACTTAACAACTGTGGCATAATAGGTCATAAAATCAGGCACAACTCACTTAACAATTGACTTGATTAGCAATGAAACTTCTGGTCTCAACTGTGGTCATAAGCCAAGGACTACCTATACAGCTAGATTCTATCTATATTTTACCTGTTGAAGAAAAAACAGGATTTTTCTGGATCATGTTCACAGCCATTCTTCAGTGCTGTACAGAGAGGCTGTGCATTTATTTGCTGCGGTAATTTTTAGGAAGAAGGGCTGCCCTGAAGCAGGAACTAATTTGAGAAAGAGACCTCCTTGCCACAAACATCACTAATTATAGAAAATTCTTAGGGACATTTGGGGTGTCAAAAAAGTCATGATGGCACTGACACTCAAGCTCTTTTATTTGATCTGCTTCTTTTAAATAATTTAAATCCCCCCTAGCTGTATTGTATTGTGCCAGTTTCCAACTGAACTTTTGGTAACCATTCAACGTTCTTTTGCTTCCTGAGACTTTAGTGTGGCAGAGTCTAACAAACAGTCCTTGTAAACATACGAAGACTACAGTATATAAAAGGAAAAATGAACACAACAAACAAACAAAACAGCTCTCGACACACATACACTTCATTGCAGAGCATTTTTAGGTCAGAAAAACGTATTCCTGGTGGATGAGATCTCAGGGTTGCACTATTATATGAGAGTTAGGGAATACTCTTATGCACTGCAAATTTTTGGTGTATTTGTCCATTTTCTATACTCTCTGAAGTGACCAATTTTGCTTCCATAAGAGTTGTTAATATACAGTATTTGGCACACCATGTAGTTTTAATATCACCATCTGGCACCTTCTATAGAAAGCAATTCCCAGAATTCTCAATAAGCACGGCCACTGCTGGCAGAGAATCCTGGAAATGTATTTTCTTACACAGATGGAAGACACCAGATTATGGAAGGCTCATTTTTTGATGTCTTAGGCTATTGTATCCAGAAGAACCAAACCAAAAGTACTCACTATTGAAAATAAAATGTTTGCAGCTCAAAAATAATATTTTGTTTCCTCATGAATCACAGGACTCATGTGAGATCAACAACGAACAAATTACAAAGGAAAAAAAGGCAATTGAACAAATGCTGTTTCAACCTACTACTTAATTTGAGGAAGGAAGTAGGGAAAGACGTTTATTTCTGAAGTACCAGCAATTCTTTATAGTAAAATTATGCTAAAAATCTAGCTACCCCAGATCAAAAGGAGGCACCAACTTGTACAAGTGATTCACCCAAATGGGTTTGAACTACAGCTTTCTATGGATGGGTATCGTTTCAGTGCACCCCATAGACAGCACAAATTAAGACAAGATGTGTCACAGCAGGAAGGATGTGTAGTAGGACTGGATACACAGAAGGAGTTAGGAAGCTTTCATTCATTCCTGGAATCCTAGACTTCTAGGACAGAATTGTAATATGCTATCAGAAGGCCCCACAGGAAAAGGAGAAATTGTGCTGGATAGGTAATAGAGAAGTAGTGGGGCTATGAAATAGCCCATGAGAAGCAACAATGACCTTAGGTGGGCATGAAACAGACTAGGGGAACAGGTGGTCATCCAGTTGTTGCTAAACAACATCTCTCAAGATCCCTGCCCAGCGTAGCCAATGGTAACACAGCTAAATGTGTTTTTGAGCCATATCTAGAAAACTGTAGGTATTCCACTTCTGATCTAAGTAACGAGGATCATATATACAAAAATCTTTGTTTTCTTCGCATATACAAATACAGTGAGAGAGAGAGAGGCAATAAGCATAAAGCTCCAGGCTTCAGCACAAAAACTGCTAGTAGATTGGGGTGAGGGTTACCTCTAAATGAGGAAAGTCATTAGTAGATATCACGTGAATTTTAATCTACTAAAGTCAGTGTCTGTCTTTTTCTGTCAGGTGATCCAGTGCAATTTATTAACTGTTCTGATTGCATTCAAACTATAATGATAGGTTGCAAACAAAGCAAACTACAGGTAGTCCTTGACTTACAAACATTCATTTAGTGACCGTTCAAAGATACAACAGCATTGAAAAAACTGAGTTATGACCGTTTTTTATACTTACTATGGTTGCAGCATCCCCACAGTCACGTGATCAAAAATTGGACACCTGGTAACCGGCATGTATTTATGATGGTTGCAGTGTCCTGAGGTCATATGATCATTTTTTAAGATCTTCTGACAAGCAAAGTCAATGGGGAAGCTATTTAACAGCTGTGTTATTTAACAACTGCAATGATTCACTTAATGACTATGGCAAGAAAGGTTGTAAAATGGGGCCAAACTCACTCAACAACTGGCCTGCTTAACAATGGAAACTTTGGGTTCGATTGTGGTGGTAAGTGGAGGACTACCTGTATGTAATGCTTAAACCAGATCATGGGCTTCATTTTACTAACGTAAACTCAATGCAATTAAAGTCATAGTTCGAATCTATTTCTGACATTGGTCAGAATCCGTCTACATTGAACCAAGTGGTTTATTTTATTTTGGCTTAGCGCAACAACAGAATCCAGCCATGAGATCATCCATGGCTTGTTTACTTTTAACTACAGAGGAAGCTTCCTGTGACTTCTTTAGATTGGTTGACTTCTTTAATAGTAAGACAATGTAATCCTTCAGAACAGGAGAATGTAGAACTGTAAAATGTATTCCTACCACATAGTCAGTTGTTCATCCAGTTATTGCTTCTTCCTATCCCTGAGCCTTTTTGTAGCTCAGTCATGCCTAGCCCAAATAACAGGGAGCCCTCTCATTTATAATCCTACATGTCAAAGACAGCCTTGATTAGAAGGTGGATGGAAGGAGTCCAGAGCAGAAGATAACAATTACTAGAGGAGGGAGGGAAGAAATGAAGGAACAAACAAATGAAAGAAGAAAATGTTCGGAATAGTGATGTTTCTAACTGCAAAGGTTAGGAATGAGTTGATGGGGTGGGTGAGCAAGTACCATCCTGTATTAGTCAAAATTAAATGAAATTAATTGGATACTAATAGCAGCTGATTTTGTGTGTGTGGGTTTGCTTGAGCAACACGTTGGAGAGAAAGGGTTCCAATTGCCATGGTGTATTTATTAAATACTCCCCCATATACAAACATACACATTCTTCCTCAGCTGCTATATTCTGCATTTCACACATCGATAAATCAAGATTGTCAAGTGCAAAAAAAGAAAAAAGAAACCTAGCTACAGCTCAGGCTTCGGTGAATGTGCTACTCTGATGTAGTTATCAGAGGCAGTGATATCGCTGTTCATGTGCTGCTCCAGGAACTCTGAGGTCTCTTCTGCAATTTGCCCTGGGATCCGGAAATCAATGGTAGCTTGGTCCCTTTTGGGGCTAGGCTGGGTAAGAGCATTTCTGGCCTCAGCGTGGCAACCTGTCCCTTGCAGGAATTGCAAGAAGTTCTCCTCAATGGAGCCTTCTCTGCTGGGTAACCTGAGATCCTCCTCTGGTGGTTGCTTGAAAAAACAGGTGAGGTGCTTGCTAAGCTCTCCTCTGATCTGTCGGTTGAGGCATCCGTAGAAGAAAGGATTAGATGTGAAGCAAAAATAACCAATCCAAGTGACCACATTCTCCGTCTGCTGGCCAGGAAAATGGGAGCTCAGCACCGAGTAGAGATGGAAGGAGAAATAGGGCAACCAGCAGAAGAGAAATTGTCCCCCCACTGCTAGGAGGATGATGACAGCCTTTCCACCCCCAAACGTCCTCTGGGGGGTAGTTCGAGGGGCTCCTGAGCTGGTCACCATTGTGGACCTACTACTAAGAGATTCTGACCTTTGCCGTGGGGTATCCATCCAAGTGGGGAGTGGGCCATGGTGCATAGCAGCTACTCTGGCCACTTTAAACATATTACAGTAGACCACCAAAATAATGGAGACCGGCAGGAGGAAGTAGAAAACAGCAAAGAAAATCACAAAAAATGTGCAGTAGGCACTTCGGCTCCACTGCAAGGAACAGGTCTGTCCATTGTAGGCTAGGGATCTATTGATACGGTCTTGGGAAAGCCATCCCAGAATGGGGATGATGGACATAACTACTGCCTTGATCCAGACACCAACCAGGACACAGACCACCAGGCTTACAGTCATTTTGACCTCATAGCGCATGGGGTGCACCACATAGTAGTAGCGCTCTATATTAATAGCTGAGATTGAAAGGATACACATGGTGATGAAGCAAACACTCAGGAAGAGATAGGTATGACATATGGCATCCTCAAAGACTGTGCCATCAAAGAAAGTTGAGCTGGACAACATGGCTAGAGGCATTAGGGTAAGAGCAGCCAAAAGATCCACCAAGCAGAGGTGGAACACAAAGACAAACTTCCTCAGTGCTGGGGTTTTGATAATGACCGTCATAATTGCTACATTGCTCACAATAGCTGTCAAATCAATCAAAAGCATGAAGAAGAGACCCACAGACTCGGAGGCCACATCTCTGGGCTTGGTGTCTAGGCTAGAATTGAGAAGCATAGAACTTTGGGATGTCTGAAGCAGTCTTCTGATCCTGGAAGGATTCCGTACCCACGGGGTGGGAAGAGAAGGCTCCATGGAGATTAGCTCCTCCCTTTACAAGTCCATCATCCATCCTATTCTGGGTCCCCAGAAAGTAATCAGAGAGAATCAAGAGAGATGGTGGTGCACAAGCAGCCACTAGCCATATCGTTTGCCAACATTCCAGTTCAGAAGGTCTTTGGGGTACTTATACCTACCAGTACCACTCAGTTCTCTGAGCCATTATAATTAGGGACTATGCTTAATTCAGCAAATCTGTTTCATCTTGATTGTATGTCATAGGATATAATAGCATGGCAGTGTAGAAAATCCATGGGACCCAGTCTGATTATGAAGAATAGTCCCTTCCTTGCTAAGTGTATAAGGCTTTACTGCATCTTGCAACATGCTGTTTCCGAGGCAAATATTTGTACCTGAAAGAAATACATATATATTTACAGATTAAACACTGTGTCAACCAAAAGCTGTTCCACTGGCAGAGTTACATTTGGGGCTGACTGAAATGGGCAGTTTTGCTTTTAAAGCAGATTTTCCTTTTCAGGGGAGCTATTTGGATGGTTGCTGTGGAAGTCAGACCCTTTGAACTTTCTGGAAAATGATGAGGGTGGTCTGTTTCAGGGGACTTAACAGTGGATGCTCCCAAGAAAAGAGAGTGGGATTCTGAGTTCATCCCCCAGCCTACTGAGGGTTGAGTCCTAAATGAGAATGTGCATCTAACCATACATTTATCATGCAAAAAAACAGAGTTTAAATTGAATTGTTTCTGAATATGAGATTTTTACTTTATTTTTATTTTATACGTTCCCGTCCCATTTTTTTTTCCATGTTAATAATGTGAAGAATGCGGGAGATATCTCAGCAGTGGAAAGATGGGGTAGAAGAGAGTAGAAATCCCAATGGGGATGATCACTAGCAACTGAGAGAGGAATATATTTAAAAGACAGAAGAGATATATAGCAGAGCAGCATTCTATTTGGCTCTCTCCTCTTTTAGTCAGCTCTCTGAGGGTAATTACCACATGCTATGATTGCAGATGAAAGAGCTAGCCTTGTGTGCACTACTAGAAGATGGGTAACTACTCTGAATAAAGTGTTGCAAACCTTTTTGAGTACAGCATTGTTGGAAATCAGCACTTACCCTCCTAGAGAAGGAAATATTTTGGGAGATATTAAAACAGGCAGAATATTATATTTCTCCAAAAGGAATAATGGAGAAAAATCTTAGGCAGAAACCAGTCCCCAGTCTCCTTCCCCTAAGCAGGCCAGCTTTTAAAAATGCAGATTTGGGGCCACCTATTCATAAACAAAATGCCTTCAGCCATAGCCCCAGAGAAGATTTGAGGTGATGGGATTAGAAAAACAAAGACTCCAAGGACAGGAACGTGACCTTTAGGACATAATAGGATTAACCCACCATCATTAGAATATTATAAGGACACACCCAAGCTCAAGTCAAAGTACATTGTACAGGAACAGGAACAATCTCAAATACAAAGCCCAAAGAAGGTATAAAAACCCACCCATTCCCAACTCCATTTTGTCAGCTGTCCCAGAACTGCATGCTGTTGCTCTTCTGCTCTTCAATAAACAAACCTTCTTTCCAAATAGCCTCCATTTTTATTTCCAGTGCCTTAGCCTCCATTTTGTTTACTCCCAGCTTGGAACTGGACCTGAAGTTTTTTCTTTCAACAGCATCAGTTATGACTGCAAGAATTGAGATCCATTAAATCTTACTGACCAGAAAACTTCTTCAAAGACGATAAAAGCCTTTTCCTGGGGTTTGGTTAAGGATACACTATGTTTACTATTAGTATACAGCCCACTCTCCTAAACAAGCTGACTGTGGTGGACTCAACAGAATTCCATGATAAGCATTTTTAAAATGTATGTTGGGACTGCCCTTATTCAAGAAGCTTTAAATTTCATGTGATAGCCATAGGTTTGTTTCATCAAACAAAGAAATAAGGCAGGGAATATCCTTGACTTAATTTTTTTTCCTTTAGACTTAGGGCAAATAGGTCAGATACTGCAAAGCAAGAGTTACAGTTGCTTGCTATCATAATGCAGCCATTATCTGGTGATGAATGTTAAGGGTCAGCTCTTAATATATTGTTCTCTTTTTATAGGAAAGGAATCGTTACAAAGACAGTTTGTCTCCACAGTCTTTGGAACCTCTTGAGTGAAGATCCTGTCAAGACCTTTGTTCTATGTAGTGGTGAAACAAAATGGACCACTAAGAAGATCATTCTTAAGAGCCCTCTTAGTGTTCTGGAACAAAATTTTCTGGGATAACACTGGGTAATAAAATGATATGAGAGATAGCTAGAAGGTGAATAGTAGCTTGCCATTAATGGATCATGTATATAATTTTGCTTTCCATTGCATCCTCGAGTAGTCACCCAAGGGAACTTTTTAGAGTGATTAAAAAGTTATATACCCTGTAAAACATGATAGAGACCTCCAAAACCTCCTGTGACAGATCTGCAGAGGCACTTTGATGATAAGTGTCATTCATCTTCATGCCAATTTTAACATGGTTTTAATATTGAGGTATAAAGTTCATCACTTGACTTAATCACATGGAACCATTTTCAACATCAGAGGCAGAAGACATGGACAAAATGCTAATATGTATCCTCTTGAACCCTGCCAGTCTTGATTTTTAAAAAAAAATCCAAAGAAGGGTGACTAAGTGGATCCATAGAGTGGTGAATATGTCTTTCTGTGATCTAGTGATAGCAGCTGGTTGTCTATCCTCTCCTAAACAAGTCCTCCCTAGGTCTAAGGATTATTCCAACTATTGCTGATACATATGTCCTTTGCTAAGGCAACATGCTTGAGAGGGTGATGTCAGTGTTGCTTTATATATTCTTAGAAGAAATTGATTACATTGACTCTTTTAAATGAAATTTAGGCATGGTTGGGGACAGAATCAGCCTAAGTGACCTTGACAGATGATTTCCTGCAAGAGAAAGACAGAGGGAATATGACTGATTGATCCTGCTTTGTTTTTCAGTATGTAGTTTCGATCTCATTGATCAAGGTTATGATTGTGAACTGGGAGTGCTGTATTATAGTGGTTCATTTCCTATTTTTAGTGTTGATCTCAGAAACCAGCTACTGCAGGGGTGTCAAACTCGCAACGTCATGTGACTGTCGCAATGTATCACAACTTTTTTGCCATTGCTGGCAATGGGGCGGGCACGGTTTCGTTATGATGCATCCGGCCCACGGGCCAGCAGTTTGACACCCCTGAGCTACTGTATGTGCTGCCTCAAGGTTTTATGTTGTCCAAAATAGTAATTAACATTAACATATTTTGAGATGTTGAGTTATCACTATGCTGTGGATACTCAATTCTAATTAGTTTCAAAAGTTATTCAAATCATTTTTTCAACTTTGCACAAAGAATTTTATTAGCTTTCATTAAAGGAACTCCACTTTTTCAGGTATCCATCTGAGCTTGAAAAACAGGTGGAGCTGCTGTAAGAGTAGCATTAACTTTAATGAGTGGATTCTTTAAAACAACAATATCTCTTTATTTCAGGTTAGAAAAAAGTCAGACTGCTTTAATATATAGCAAGGAAGTGATTCAGTCATGCCAGATCTAAAGTGCTCCTTCCAAAGTACACAGAGTCCTAATATAAACTATTTGAATAATAGACTGCATATTTTGAATTAGTATTGGGACAAGGTGATGAGAGGGTTGAAGGCCAACAAACAAGACAGAAACTATCCAGATAAATGATCCCTGGAAGTGGAGATTCTTCCTGTCCTAAATGGGATGTCGCTTCTAGAGTTCCTAGATAGGGAAAGACAGTTTCTGTTGTTCATGTACTGGTCACCTCAAGTATAGATTACTGTAACTGTGTTTCATCCAAAAGTCGTAGTTGATGCAAAATATAGTGGCCACAGGAAATTATGTTGTAACCTTAGAGTGAGAGGGCAAAATACAAATGCAACTGCTGTTAGGAAGATTAGAAGGTGCTTCTTTATAACTTTTCCTTTCATTTTTACTATTTCTTTCTTTATATTTTTTGAAATTACTTATTATTTTTCTTTACTTTCCTTTTTTATTTCAAAATTTTGTTTCTTTGTAAAAAATTTTTAATAAAAATTACACATGCACAAAATATAATGGTCATGTTGTTGAAGGAGACGTGCAGATATTCATATATTATACCTCTGTTGAACCAATTGTACTGGCTGCCAATTATTTATTTATTGCAGGATCCAATCTGAGTCAGTCACCAGAACCAAAGGGTTATTTTTTCAAGCTTTTGGGTTCATGCTGGGAACTTCTCTCTGTCCAGAATATGTGCACTGGGCTGTTCTACATGTTGTACTTATATGGTGCCTGGTTGTGTATAGTTCTTAATTAGGGTGTTGGGGTGGCTATTAAGTCATTATTTATTTATTAAAGTGATTTTTATTTATATCCCACCTTTATTATTTTTAGAAATAACTCAAAGTGGCAAACATCCAACACACATTCCTCTTCCTATTTTCCCCACAACAACAACTTTGTGAGGTGAGTTGGGCTGAGAGTGACTGGTCCAAGGTTATTTGGCTGGCTTTCATAGCTAAGGAAGGGCTTTAACTCACAGTCTCCTGCTTTCCTGCTTTTTTGGTTTAGCCGCAACCGACTAGACCAATCTGGCTCTCAGTTAGCTCACAATCCAGATTCAATGTTTTACTTCTGCATAAAATATTCCAAGTGATGCTTTTTCATGATAGTTCTGGGTGAATCTACTTTACAAGGTTCTACCTTGACATGATCTCTGCATAATTTCCTTGCTGAAATCTATAAGGCACCAGCAGCTATATCACTGAGGAATCGATCTTTTCACCAAAACCTTCACTAAGTCAATGTTACAGAGGAATTGGTCTTTTCCTTTTCCCCTTTTAATTAATGTGATTTGTATTGTTTTAATTTATTGTGTATGATTGCTTTTTTTCCTTATTTAGAAACCACTTTTGAAGATAATTATGCAGAAAGCTAAATACTGTAGAAGTACACAAATAGTAATGTGATTGCAAATATTTATATCTTAATAATCTGTTTGAGTTCAAATTACAGTTGTTAAACACTATTGCATAAAATATGCTAGCTATGTTTACACATAACATTAGAATACAAACCTTGGTGCATCGGTGACAATGGCTATATTCGCACATTGCCTTAAACCAACCAAAACACCCCCATTATGTTTTAGGAACATGTGTAATTCCAACAAAGGCCCTGGGGACATGGGTTTCTTTTAAATGACCAGGGCTTTTTTTCTCATAGAACATCCAGAACGGAGTTCCGGCACCTTTTTTGGATGGAACCTTGTAGGGTAGGCAAGGCGGGTTGTATGACGTGTGTGAGTTCCGGCACCTTTTTTTTTTTTAGAAAAAAAGCACTGTAAATGACAATGCTTTCAATACCACTTTTCCTAGAATAATTTCCATAAAATTCCCTGTTTAGTTGATTGGCAGTTTCCTGCTCCACTGTGGAGTTTTTTGGGGAAAGCGTGAGGGGATTTTAGTGTATTTCACAATTTACCTGGTTCAATTTCAGATGACAATACAGGTCGTACTTAATACCATTCATTCATTGGCTGTTCAAAGTTACGATGGTGCTGCAGCAGAACAAATGGTAGATATCAACAATGGAAGATTGAAATCCTCAAAAAGCAACAGTCTTGGAGACTCTATTGCCAACCAAGATCTTGCTAACTCATTATCTGTTGCCAAATGATCATGTAAGGATTTAATTTTCAGAATTTAATAAAATCTTCCCCCTTTTAACTGCATCTATGTAAGCTGGCAGGCTGCAACAAGTGCCTGCTAAAAATGCAATAGTTTCATGCTGTAAGTGTTGATTTAGAAACTTCAAGCCTCTTGTCAGAATTTCCTTCAGCAATTTTCTCTTTCTTTCAGACTGTTATTGAAGGATGAATGAATTTTTCTCGGTTGTAAGGATTTTCTTAATGTACCTTCGCAATTTTGAGAAGGCCAAATAATATTTCAGTAAAATGATTCCCTCACAGATACAATGGAGCCCGGCAGAGAAATTGAAAAAGAGAAAATCCTCTAACTCTTTGCTCATTAGTGCCTTTATGTTTGTAAGAGAAATATCACATCTTTTTAAAGTGAAAGGGTTTGATTTTGTGTGTTCCAAATTATGGAACTTGGTTGTAAAGGCTATATTTTAACTTTGGTACATTATGGTAAATGGTAACGGAAGATGACTAGCAGGATCCAAGAAGTATAAAAACAAAATAAATTAAGAGAGATGAGATTTCAGTCCAACTGAGGTGAAAGGCTTTTTTAATCATTCCAGATAAACTCCTGCCAGGGATTTCTGATCTAAGAGATTCTTGTTCTCCATACACTCACAATGTCCACATGGAACATGACAAGATAAAAGCTGCCTTGTCTTCCTATTGATTCAGTATTAGCTAGGAGTGATCCCCTTGGATTTCAGAAATAAAGATTTCCCTGCTCTTTTGAACTGGAGGTCCCATTGACTGATACACAACAAGGCATAGAAGCATTTCTGAAATCTAATTTCCAGAAGAAGATGTAATTCAGAACAAGCTAATTATGGGGCACACATACAGCTTACTTACATTTATTGTTTGAAGCCAACTGAACGCCAGGAAATTAGAAGAAATGAGTAAGTCACTATGATGAAATTATGGTCAGGCTGATATCCCCAGTGAGAATGATACCAATACATTTTTCTTTAAACATCTGCAATTAGAGGACATAGTGTGGATAGTGCAAGTTAGCTGATTAACCATAGCACAAACTTCCGCCACAGACTTGTTAATTATTATGGGCCTGAGGGCTTTGCACATTATCCTGAAGGTTGCACTCTAAAAAGTGGCTGGGCCAGGAACCTAGACCATGTTTGAGAGGGTACCTAGAGATTTAAGGTGTAAAATGAGTAACTTAAATTCCAGTAAGGCTTAAGGTTCTAATTTTGCTTCTTAATTATTGCCTTCTCCAATCCTCCAATAGAAAAACGGGCCAATGTTTTTGGCCTCACCTATTCTTGGCATTCCTGCTCTGTCATGTTAGTTCCCAAGCACAGTAGTGAGACTATGCAACTTAGCATGACTAGCAGGCAAAACAACACCTCTTACAAGAATAGACAGCTTTGGTGCATGAGATAATGCAGACTTTCTTTTCTAGTTAATCCTCCCATGCATTTGGGTTGCTTATGGCCCGTATCAAACCTGAAGAATCTGCAGAGGGCACAACTTACCCACTTGAGTTGCTCTGAAGCAGACAACTTCTGACCGGTCATCTTGCTTTCAAGAAGGTCCATGCTGCCGTCCTGGAAATATCCCTTTCCACTCCAGTTCAACAAATATGTTTGGAGTACAGCACTGGTGGGAAGTAAAACGAAACAAAAGCAAAGTGTGTCTATCTATGACTTCAGCTTGGCCCTGGATAATATTAGCTTATTCAGTCTTATTTGGCTCCACCCCATTTCTTCTGGCCCAGTGGCCAAAATCTAGTCAGGTCTAGCAGTATCCCTAAATGGAGCAGAAATCAATTCTGGCCTCTAGTTGGACTCTCTGGCACTCTTCTGGGACTTCCCAAAAGTCACTATTTGAGCACTTATTTAGATTTTTCCCCAATGTAGCTTCTTCCTTTCTCCATCTCTTCACCCAAAACTCTCAACCAAGCAGCTCTTTCTGTAGACAGGGATGGAAGCAGGGACATTCTCCTTATTCCCCCTGGCAGCTCTACCTCCAACTTCTCCCTCATCTTACCAGATGAAGATGATTTCTTTCATTTAGTGTTCCTTCAAAAGAATCGAACACCCACAAAGTATTTATCTTTTCTATGAACAGGAGAGTTTTTCCTCATTCCTTATATTTCATAATTCCTCATGAACAAATATATGCTCCTTGATTATTTATTTACAAATCAAAACTATAGCCCATACCACTCATAACAAGACACACAGTCAAAAACAATCCAGACTAGAAGAAGGCGTAACCAGGAATGAAAATACAACACATATAAATACAAATTTCCCAGTGTCACATTCTTTCTAACCTGAGGAAAAACTCAAGTCTTCAAAGCCAGGGCTTAAAGAAGGGCAGGATTGGGGCAATTCAATTATCCAGGTGACACAGAGGACAGATGCCATGACAGAGAAGACATGCCACCCATCTCTTCTCAGATGGCCTCGTTTTAAAGATGGGACCCAGAGCATGTCACTGTTAGACTTTACTGGATGGTTCCGATACTATAGCCACCAACTGCTGAAAATTCTTACTGGCAACTCTCCTCATCTATCAGCAGTCGTACATTTAAGGTAAATAACGATCTTCAAGAAACACCCACTCTCACATACAAGCTCAAATCCTGTTCACGTGGATTCCCTCCACTGTCCTGCCTCCAGCCTTGTGAGAAAAAAGAGTCCCCCAAAAGCTGTACTTTCAATTCTTTCTTCTGCTCCTTTCCATCTGAAATGAATGGATACCTCCTGCCCTGGCTGAAATGCCATTACTCTTGCCCACTGTTCCTGCTCAAGAAACCTTACCCTAGGCGGCTACTACTGCCGGTGTAGTACTTGGAGACCAGCAGTAAAGAAGCAGGCCTCAGCTTATGTCAGAAGGGAGAAGAATAAGTATCCTGAATGGAGAAAGGAACAGAACAGGTTGGTCTTGCTCATTTCTTTGCTCTACTGCTAGAAAAATCTGCTCCCAGCATCACATGCAAAAGGAATCCTCCCCAAATAGCTTATGCTCTCATTGCTCTCTTCATGGTCCTGTACTTATCTCTGCCTCAGCATCTTTGGGAGGATGGACTGGCTACTAACCTACAGAAAGCATATACACACAATCACCTGGATGATGGGAAAGCACTAGCAATATTCTACCCCAGATGCCTGCAAGTTGCTGTCCGGCCACAACTGACTCGCCTCTCTGCTCCCAGTTCCAGTTCATACCTTCCCTGTGTAGACTTCCAGCATACTGGATATCTCCTGCTTCTCTTCCACTGTAACTGATGCACAGATCCACTGCAGTGAAGGGTGAGAGGCAGCCAGGAGAGTCTGGGGAGAGTCTCAGCTTCTGGGTCCTAGATGCCTCCTGATTTCCAATCCAGTCCTGTAATTTTTCCTGTGCACAGCCCGGTATGCTACAAGTGGTAGGTAGGGCAAGAAAAATGTCAGCCCTTAAAACGAAGACATGTTCAGGATGATTAAACCACTCTGATCCAGCCCTAAAACATCAGGAATTAAATGAAGAGACTGTTGATTAAAATGCTTCTGCAAAGTTTACCTCCATTTACTTTCTTCCAGATTTCAGAATCAAGATTTCCCTTCTCTTTTGAAAAAATCAGGGGAAAGCATAACAAAAAAAATAATAAATGGTAAAAACGTGAAAACAGCTTGCTCTATAAAATGCAAGATTTTCCATATGGGGGAACTAGCTGGAGCTTTTTTTAAAAAAAGGCTCTGAGTTTTGTTTTGTTTTTTACTGTTGCCTACCATAATCAGCAGGACTGGTTGCGACTACCCTTTCTGCCCCACAGAGGGGCTCCAGCCTCCCATATCTCTGTGTGAAATAAACATGCAATTGGTAGTCCCTTCTAGGTTACAGCTGCTGCTTCCTGACAGCGGTTCACACAAGTACAGCCCTGCATCAAGCCAAACCAGGTCAATAGTTAAGTGCCTTTAAATTGCCACATTTCTTCCAGTCACGACTGGGCCATGCTGGCTGAACAAAGCAAGCATCCGAAAAGCTTTAGAGATGGCTTCCCTCCCCCCTCTTTGTTTTGCCTTTGTGTATTTCTAGCAGAGTGGAATATGGCAACACCTTAAATCGGAGGTCTGCAACCTTGACAACTTTTAAGACTTGTGGATTTCAGCTCCCAGAATTCCTCAGCCAGCTATGCTGGCTGAGGAATTCTGGGAGCTGAAATCCACAAGTCTAAAAGCTGTCAAGGTTGCAGACCCCTACATTAAATCATCTAGAGAACTGTATGACCCAGTCTCTCCAGTTCAGCTGGCTTCAAATAGATATTCCCTAATCTCTCTCACTTCTCATGCCTTTTGGAAAAGCTCTGCCCCCCATTTGAAACTTGTATGCTTCCCCCCAAACTGCACAATGTCAAGCAATCTTTATAAACCTAATGTCCCCTTTATAAGAAAAATGGCTTTTGTTTTTATATAATGTTTTTTTAAACTTTGGGAGGCTGCTCAGAGTTGTTTTGGGTAGTTTAGAACAAGGGTCCCCAACCCCTGGTCAGTGGACTGGTACCGGGCTGCGGCATGCCAGCAACCGGTCTGCACAAACAAGCAAAGCTCCACCCACGGGATGCAGGCAGCACACAAAACCATGCCCCTTCCGGGCTGCGGAAAAACCTCTCTCCACGGAACCAGTCCCTGGTGGCCAAAAGGTTGGGGACCTCTGGTCTAGAAGGCCAATAAGCAAATAAATCATAGGAATTGAAATTCTAGACATCTGGAGGACCAGCTTGAAGAAATTGGCTTCTTTCCAGGGCAGGCCTCAGGCAGAGTTGCATCTAAAATAAAAGTTAAATAAAAATGAAATGACAGTTGACTGCTTTGATTTCAGTTGAAAGCAGAGAAATTACTCAGATATGTTACTAGAAATTGCAGGAGGTTTAAGGTCATATCATGGTACCATCAGATTAATTCAATTCAAAGATGAATTATTAACTTATTTAAAGAGTAATGTTATTCTATCAATGATTGTTTTTCATCCAGTGCAGGTTAATAACATTGATTGCACTAATTTGTACTAGTTTGCACAGAGCAGTTGGTTGTCCAGATATACAACCAGTGCTTTTTTTGTAAAAAAAAAAAAAAAAAAAAAAAAAAAGGTGCTGGAACTCACACGTCATACAACCCGCCTTGCCTACCCTACAAGGTTCCATCCACAAAAGGCGCCGGAACTCCGTTCTGCGCGTTCTATGAGAAAAAAAGCCCTGTTCAATAACCATATATTTTTTAGGACAGGTTTGTTTCCAGACTCATACTAGAATCAATGCTCATGAAACTTTCAATTTTGGAAATGTACAGCAATATGGCCTCCTTCCATGATTTGAGCACAGCACAAAACACCAAAACACCTCGTAATACAGAGTTTACCATATCAGTTAAGAGGCAAGGTGTTGGTGGGCCATGAAACAAGTACAGGGTGCAACTCATATTATTATAGCAGACATGGGAGCCTGTAGGGCAGCGGTTCTCAACCTATGGGTCGCGACCCCATTTGGGGTTGATCGACCATTTCATGGGGGTCGCCAAGCAAGGCTGTCCACCATTTTTTTCCCCCTTTTCCAGCAGGTGCCTTACCTCCCTTGGGCTGGGCCAGCTGGTCGTCGGCCTGCTCCGTCTCTGCCGCTTGCCAGCTACGCCTCGGCCGGCGCAGGGGGCGGAATCACGCATGCATGGCGCTCCCGGGCAGGGAAAGTCTTTGACTTACGACCGGTTGGGTAGTCCTCGACTTACGACCGGTTTAGTCCTCGACTTACGACCGGTTTAGTCCTCGGCTTACAACCGGTTTAGTCCTCGACTTATGACCGGTTGGGGGTCACGGCATTAAAAAGGTTGAGAACCACTGCTGTAGGGGATGGCAAATGATCTGATTTGCATTATTGCATCATGTGACTGATATTCTTCTCATCATTGCCCATACTCTGAAACTCTTTCACGAGGTCCTGAAGACCTGGTTTTGCCAACAGGCCTGGAGAACCTACAGTGGGATGGAGCCCATCAAGTGACTTATTTAATTGACTGATTGTTGTCACCCAGAGGTCATATTATAGTACCATCAGATTAATTCAATTCAAAGATGAATTATTAACTTATATAAAGAGTAGTGGGGTGGGGTTATTGCTTTTCATTGTTTTTATATTGGGTTTTTATCTCTGTCAGCCATCCAGAATCACTGAGTCACTTGGGCAGCCACATAAATTTTCTTAAATAAATAAATTGTGATTATGTCATGCATCATAACAAAAAAAAAATTACCCTGCAAATGTTGAGAAGGATGTGATTTGTGGCTTCTAGAGGATCTCTGGGATGGCAGACCTTCACACAGACACTTAGAAGCAGAAGGCAGAAGGAACAGAACAATCTTTCAGGTCATCAAGACTTAGTTTTCCTACTGCAAGACTTATATCTTAAAATACACCATGTAAGATGAGAGCACCTCTGAATGCTTGAGAAATAATTGCACTTTTGTATCTTAAAAGCATCACTTGACCTAACATTCAACGCAAGTGGTGCAATACAGATAGATTTCAACCTCAGAAACACTAATTTTAGAATGAAACGTATAGCAGTATGATCGTAGCCTGTTTACCTATAGGCAAGGATTACAATGTAAAGCTTTCAGAGCAGAGCAATGTTTATCTTCTGTCGGAAACACTTTACTTAGGCTCAGCAGACTTTCCCAGACAATACTCACAACACGGTGTGATAAATATAGCTTTGTTTCTCACGCAAACCTCACGACTTCTTGGGAGGCTACAATTTAGTTCTTAATATATATAGCAGTGGTACAGCTTGTTGGATTTCCTCATCAGAAGCGCTTATTCATATGATTAGTACAGGGGTAGGCAACCTTGGCTCTTTTATGACTCGTGGACTTCAACTCCCAGAATTCCTGAGCCAGCCATGCTGGCTCAGGAATTCTGGGAGTTGAAGTCCACGAGTCATAAAAGAGCCAAGGTTGCCTACCCCTGGATTAGTATATCGAGGCCTTGTTTCTCAAGGCTCGGCAGGAACTCACAATGAGTCTAAAACCTGGGGTGGAGTTTAAATATGGAACACCAGTCTCTTTTTTCCTAAGGGCTTTCTCTCAGCGTGTCATGCAAGCACAGACAGCGTATTGCCTACTAATGGCAAGATAAACAAGTCACATCTACAAAATAGGATGCAACCGATCAAAACTCATTCTGCCACACTCTCAAGCGATCAATCCTGGGCTGGTTTCCTCTCCATTACAGTGTACTGCTTTCTTATTTCCTGGATCTTGGTTTGCTGATGGAGAAATAGGTCCCATCTGTTTTGACTTTAACCATTCTGGAGACTGGAAGAAAGACAATGATAATGGAACGTTATGGGCCTTTTCCTGGTGTTGAGTTGAATTGCTCTCAGGAGTTGGCAGAAAACAATAGTGGCATGGTCCCTATTGTCAGTCTCTGTCTCGCGCCTTACACCACTGTTCCCAGTCACTGCAATCAATTTCCTTCTATTAATGTGGGCTACCATATCTCAGATTTTATCCATCTTCTTGCTGCCCTTGGACAGTGTCAGAATACTGGGGGAAACACTACATTGACATTAGTACAGCTAAGAATGTCACAAGCTTGGGAGAGGGGCATTGCAGACATGTAGCTAAGGCATGGAGAAAGCAATTGATGATTGAACTGATATGGAATGACCCATCCTCCTCCTGACCTCTTGATTCCTTACAACTAAGAAAGAAAGCAAGTAGGGCAAAGACTAATTACTATTGTTGTTGATGGCCTGCAAGTGTAGCAAATCCCACTTTTTAAGCCGTGGTTAACAAACTTCCATAACTGTGTTGACTAGTGTCAGAAGAATAATTTGGGGTTCCAATTCGAGCTGGCATTGCATAAGAATAAATAAAAATGAAATCCAGACAGCTGTGAGGAAAGGAGAAATATTTATTCCCAAAAGCAAAGGGGTCTGCTTTGGGGGCAGATGCAAAAAAATGGGGTACAATGAGATTGTTTTATAGGGGAGCTTGTCCTAATTTGGAAGTGCATACCTGCTGATTCTAGAGTGACACTTGAGGAGTGTGTGTGTGTGTGTGTGTGTGTGTGTGTGTGTGTGTACAGTGTAGGTATATGTCATCTATGATATTTATTCTTGTGAACATGCAGTTCCGCTGGAAGACCAATTTAATTAACTCTATTGTGTTTACAAAACTTATCCTTTGATATATGGATTAGGTCTAGGTAATTTATTGGGGGGGGGGTTGAGGAAGTTTGATTAAAACATTTCCCCCTATTTGCTATTTTGCTTGATTAACTTAGTTTCAGCATGACTGTCAATTATCTAGTGAAGACGCTGATTCTCAGTGCATTGTGGATTCTGTTAATGTTGTAAGGGAAGATGGAAACAGTATAAAGAATAAAATATATTTTGATATAAAATTTCCCACACTAGGATACCATGTCACTTTGTAGCTTATCATAACGATTTGATTCACCCAACATATTAAGACATAGTTTGACTTTTAGCTTAGCCATGCTTTCTATTTTTGCAGAGATAGATTTGTATCTATTCTGCCGACTCCGTATCTAATGAATGATGCAGTAGCCATCAATGGCAAATTGCATTTTGAACTACATTTCTCTTAATTAATTCATAACAAAGTTATTTCTACTTCACAGAGAAGTCTGTTGTGGATTATTTCAGTTAGATAGTTAGATTTATATATATATATAAATAAATAAATAATGTGATAGTAACAAATGTGCCAGTTCCTCCATTTATGAGAATAGGTGAATCACCTTGTTTTTCCTCANTCAGGCTTAAATGCACAAACCACCTATTCAGAGTAAGGGTTAGCTTTGATCACCCGTACACTTAGATTTCTTCCTCTGCTATACAGAAAAGCTTTGAACAACAGGCAACGGTCAGGTGGATATTTTTTTCTTTAGAAGCTTCTTTTGATATGTTATAATGAAGTCAATTTTTTCATAGCTTTTGACAGAGTGCTACATTTGTAGAAGACCAAGACTTTGTAATATAATCAGAGAAATTTCTACTAAGTAATGTGCAGGTAGTAATATACTGTGATCTGAACAGTTCTCCAATTTATCTCCTCAAGCACTGAAGGTTGATATTTTTAAATTAAAAAGATTGATGCTACTTGCCTTTTATATGATTGGTATAATCCAGTGGTGGCGAACCTATGGCACGAGTGCCAGAGGCGGCACTCGGAGCCCTCTCTGTGGGCACACATGCCGTTGCCCCAGCCTTGCCTCCGTCCATGACCCCTCCTCACCAGCAGCCTCCCTGTAGGAGAGTCGCCCCTGAGCGGGGCCCACACGGAGCAGCGCAGCCAAGAACATGGCAGCCAGGCAGCGTAGACAAGATTCTGCCCTCACGCCCCAATGCGCGCAGTTGATGCTGTGCGGCGTGGGCAGAGGGCGTGGCTGCCATGGTGCTGCTGGGCTGCTGGGCGATCTGCGGTGGGCCCTGGAGGCGGTGAGTGGCCCTGCGGGCAGGCAGGATAGGGTGGAGTGGGGGTGGGGCAGGGGGTGGGGCAGGGGTGGGGCAGGGGCGGGGCCAGTTTTGGGGCACTCGGTCTCTAAAAGGTTCGCCATCACTGGTATAATCCTCTAGTCACATGCTTCTATCTATATAGCCAGGAAGTAGCAGTATACAAATTACTAGACAGCCTATGACCCGTTGGGTCATCCTTTGAGAGAAAGGGAGTTCGGATGTCCCCCCTTCTCTTTTCACACAGAATAATTAGGCTAATGATATATTTTTACCCCAACGCTGTATAGTGCTCCAATCTCCTCAGAAAAGTGTTTATAACATATACCTGCAGAGATGCTGCAACAGCCAGGACTTTGCAAATAAAACTGGTCTGAACATGGATATTTTTTTTATGCATTCTTTAAGTTAGCAAATTTGAGGAACCTTGATTCAAAAAGTGTTGTAGTATAATGCACAGGGAAAGGAAATGAATTCTGACTTCCTACCAGCTTCTCCATTGACTTTGTTTGTAGGAAGCTGACAGAGAGTATTGGAAATCACAGTCACATAACCCGGGGACCCTGCATGAACTTCATGGAAATTTCAATTCCACAGGAGTAATGAGTCCTGAATTTTTTTATACTTTCTTTAAGTTAGCAGATTTTAGGTACCGTGAATCAAACGTTGTACTGATATAATACACTAACTAATGGGCTAACTAAAGAGAGCAAACAGACAGGAAAGTTTTAGTAAATAGATTTCAACTTTTACTTTTTTTAGTGAGAGTCAATTTGGGGTTGTGATTTAGGCTGTAATCTAGAAACTGGGAGACTGTGAGTTCTAGTCTCTCTAATGATCACTTGCTTTTTGAAGCCCTGTTCTGGTTGCTTTAACACACTTATTTTATTTGAAATTTGAAATTATAGTTTGTAATGTATATTACAAATTAAACTCCCATGAAAAATTATTGGATATATCCCTATCCAACTAAGGCTCATCTTATATTGTTACTCCAATGTCTTTAAGAATGCTCAGTAACAAATATGTATTTCCCTGCAGTTTTAGCTATCTCTGCTATAACAGGTTAACTGATCAGAAATTATGAAGCATTTTTAAACAATTTGTGGGGGGCAGTGTTTTTATGTTTTATAAATATATCATTTTTTTCTGAAACAGCTCTTTAAAGCAGCTTTCAATCCAAAATTAAATCAATCTTCCAGTTTTAGCAACGCAAAAGACATAAACAGCCAGTTTGGTGTAGCAGTTAAAGCACCAGCCTAAAAATGAGGAGACCATGAGGTTTAGTCTTGCCTTAGGCACAAAGTTAGTTGAGTGACCATGGGTGTCTCACTCAGCCCTAGGAAGCAGGCAATGGCAAACCATATCTGAAATCTTGCTAAGAAAATTACAAAGACTTGTCCAGGAGTCAACACTGGCTTAAAGGCACCAAAAATAAATAAATAAATGATTAAGATTTTAAGGGTTAATGTGTTAAAGAAGAGTGGTAAACCTACTGAGGAAATTAAGGGGTAGCCAATGAAGCTGAAATTGCATCTGATAAAATATGGTTCCAATGCATCATATTAATAATGACTGGTCGCTCCATACTGAATCCACCAAAGTTTCCAATGCTTTCAAAGGAAAATTCATGTTAAGCACCTTCCAGTTATCATTTACAGCCAGGTAATGCGCCATCTTACAGTGTGATACTTTCATATTATGTTCTCTGTCTCTGGAGACTCATGACGTTTCATCCAGAAGTTGCAATCCTATTCGCCATTTGTACTGCTTTAAGGAATCAGCCACATGGCATCGTCTAAAAGGCCTTGGATAGCGGCTTGGTAGCAGACACTTGGCTTCAGCCACCTGTCTAGCAGCAACTGAGATTTAGGTCACCTGTCTAGTAGCTCTGAGCTCCAGATGGCTGTGCAGGCTGCAGCTATTGCCCCATTGTCGGCTGTCTTGGCAAGGCTAATTATTTCAAAGTATTTCACTCCAGTCTATGTAAGACTACTGTATCCGTGCTGTGAAAAATTGAAGGTTTTAATTAGTTTTCTGTATCTCTTTGCTACTCTGTTGGCTGGACTTTTACAGATAGCCCTAAACTACCAGGTTTAATATATAGGGACAACTTGCTGGCCAGCCTACCCACACATAGTTCCTAAAGAAATTAGATCACCAGTAAGCAATTCATCAATGTTCATAGAACACAATTTTCATCAGACACAAATATGAAACTAAGAAAGCAAACCAAATAAAACAATGTAATTGAAGAACTGAATTACTGATTGGAAACCATTAAAAATCTCCTCCCTGCTTCTGTGTTGGACCTGCTGACTTCATCATTCTCTTATCTAAGTAGTCTTCCTCTCCCACCAGCAGCCCAAACCATCACTCCCTTCCTGCAGAGAAAGGCAAAACAAAAAACAAAATAACTTAATTATGGCTGTAAAAGGGCCAGTACTTGCCACTTCCTTGAAGATACAACCTATGTTAGCCAAAGCCATCTAGAATTCAACAACTCATGGCTTAATACAGATTATGTAAACCCACAAAATATCTTGGAACCTCCTGAATGCAGCGATGGTGATTTCTAATACTTGGGTAGGCTGAAAATGAGGAGCAAAACATCTGCTAAATGTGAAAGACCCTTCCAACTGCAGTCTGAAAAGTAGTTGAGGGAGCAAAAATTTAAAAGTGGGAATGCTTCTTTCTAATATAGATAGCAATAACAATAGCAATAGCAATAGCATTTAGACTTATATACCACTTCACGGTGCTTTACAGCCTTCCATCGTTCCGAGGTCAGTAAAATGAGGACCCAGATTGTTGGGGGCAATATGCTGACTCTATAAGCCCTTAGATAAGCCCTAAGGGCTTATAGAGTCAGCATATTGCCCCCAACAATCTGGGTCCTCATTTTACTGACCTCGGAACGATGGAAGGCTGAGTAAACCTTGAGCCGTTCAGAACCTGCAATACTGCATTCTAACCACTGCCCCACCACAGATCCACTGGCTTCATCTCTCCACAGGCTATGAAGCAGCTGATATATCATTTGTTTCCCCTCAACTTTTTCTTACTTTGCAATCATCCTCAGCATTGGAGAACATCTTTCTCATTGTTTCTAGTATAGGGTAATCTGGAGAACCACAGGATTTAATATTTTAGGTGCTGCAATGGATTCAAGTGAATTAAGATATAGAAAGTTAGGGATATCTCTAGTCAAGAATTAGGCACCCGTCATCTAGTTCTCTGGGAATCCACAATGTTGCTAGTAACATTAGTCTTTTATTTAAGATAATATGGCTTCACGGAGCTTCAGGGTAGTTCACTTCAGCATTTGCAAAAGCTCCTGCCTCTCCTTTCCTCATTTTTTTTTCTTTTTAAAATAATTTGTATTAGAACATTTAAAAACAATAATAAAAATCACAACAAATTAGAACAGAAAAGTAAAAAAAGAAATAACAGTAAAGTGCAAGAGTGCAGTCAGAAAAGAGAAAAATAAAATAGAAAAAGAAAGATATAAAGAAAGATATAGAGACATAAAGAAATGGGTTCCAATGTTCTTCATGGTGGTTATAAGTACAATTATATTTTGACCTCTTTCTCTAAAGTTACATTATGATTGACTTCTTTCTAATATCCTATCTTGCATGACCATCAAAATCCTAAATCAAGTTCATTTTTTTTTATTTTTACACAAAAAAATCCATAAAGTGTTTTCAGTCACAATCAATGTAGATACCGTCTTTTCTTTACTCAAAGAAGTCAGTTTATCCATCTCAGCAAGATCTGTCAGCCTTACCAACCATCCCTCCATACTGGGAAGTGCCAATTCCTTCCAACTTTATGCATAATAATCTTGTCATAGTAATCATATATTGAAATAATCTTCCATGACTCTTTTCCAACCGTCAGTCCTAAAAGGAAAAGGCCTGGCTTCAATATAATTATTTTTTTAAAAAAATCCTATGTTTCATTGTATATGAATCCACTTTTTTTTAGCTTTTTTATATGTTCATCAAGCATGATAGAGTGTCATACACATTTCCAACGTATATTTGAAGTGCCTTTATACATTCCAGATAATTTCTTTGGCCTGCTGTTCCAACAGTACATTATTTTATAAAAACTCTCCTTAAGATCACAATGGAATGTATATTTTAACCCTTTTAACCAAATATTTTCCCATTGATTCATCTGGGTGTTATAACCAAAATTCTTAGCCCCACTTTATCATACGTTCTTTCACCTGTTCTTCCTCTGTTTCAAAATACAGGTAGTCCTCGACTTATGACCACAATTGAGCCCCAAATTTCTGTTGTTAAGTGAGACATCTGTTAAGTGAGTTTTTCCCCATTGTACCATATTTCTTGTCACAGTTATTAAGTGAATCACTGCAGTTGTGAAGTGAATCACAGCATCTGTTAAACGAATTACTGCAGTCCTTAAGTTAGTTAACAAAACTGCTGTTGTTAAGTGAATCTGGTTTCCCCATGGACTTTGCTTGTCAGAAATTCGCAAAAGGTGATCGCATGACCCCGGGACACAGCAACAGCCATAAATATGAACCAGTTGCCAAATATCTTAATTTTAATCACGTGACCGTGGGGATGCTGCAATTGTCATAAGGGTGAAAAACGGTCATAAGTCACTTTTTTGAGTGCCGTTGTAACTTTGAAAGGTCACTAAATGAACTAAGTTGAGACCTACCTTTACCTTTTTTCAGATTTCTAATAATCCATGTATTTAGACATGGGGAAGAGAGCTTGGCAGTTTTCGCTTCTCCCTAGTTGGCTGGCTCAGGAATTCTGGGAGTTGAAGTCCACGAGTCATAAAAGAGCCAAGGTTGCCTACCCCTGCCCTAGTAGATCATCCTGTGAGCTACGATGTGATGATTATCATCTTGTAAATACACACCATTAAGTAAGGAAACAAGCAAAAGTAGGGCAAACACGGTCTACTTCCATTTGTATAAACTGGGGGTAGCTTTGTGAGGTTAATTAAATTATATTCATTAATCTATCATCATTTCTACCAAGGCTGATCTTGAATAAAAATCAATCCCATTCGTTTTTCTCATGTTACCTGTGTCATGTGCAGTTCCCATTAATGTGGCAGGAAAAAAAAGATTTAAAATTGTACTTGCATTCTGACAGAGAAGTCTTTGATTTTGCATTACTAGCCAATATGCATCAAAATAAAGAATCATGTGTGAAAATGTCTTATTTATGTTGCTTTCAGAGTAGAAGCCCCAAAGCAAAAGGGGGATTACATTAAACAAATGCAAGAATGGGGGTTTATGAGTCCCTGAGTCCTTCGGGAGAAGGGCGGGATACAAATTGAATAAAATGAAAATGAAATGAATGAAATGAGGGGATTTTTGCTCCTGTCCCCTAGCGATCCTGTCCCAATCAGTGCCATATTCTAAACTATTCTCAGGCACTCCTTATACTCTTACAAATCTAGTTTTTACAGCCACACAAAGGCTATTGACTTGTTTTTTGTTTTTGAGTTTTTAGTGGAAATCATGTTTCTCTGGAGGATAAATTCTGTGCCCAATACAATGACTTTTCTGCCCACTTCTGGTATTTTGTTTTATGCATTTTGGCTGAAAGATGCTTTCCTTTCCAAAGTGCTGGCAAGAAATGAATCTTCCCCATGCAAAATATGCTTCTGCCACTAAGCTATTAGCCCCTCCCTTAGGGATATATGTTGCTATTTAGGGAAGTGAGCGGCTGTTTATTTTTATCTGTCCCTTCTTTTCTCCTGCATCATCTACTTTCATTGCAGGCTGACAAAAATAGTATCAGGCAGGAGATGCTGCCAGTTTCCCGCAGCAATAGCCAGACCCTGAAAGCTGCGTTTTCAGCCTCTCATCCGCCATACCTTTGCACATTGTTAGACATTTAGCAGCTGCTGACTCTGTTGAAGTCGGGCTGAGTGCCTTCTAATCTTTTATAACTCTCAAGAGAGTCTTGGTTAACTGAGGATCTCAGCCTGGAGAAGACAATGCATATTCATGGTGCAGCCGCTACTGGTCACGTGTACCTATTGCTAGGTTACAAGGACCCAAAAATAAATCCTTCAGTTTAGATTAGACCTCAGATGAACTGTTTCCACCACTGTGGAAAAGACCAGAAAGCTAGTTATAGCATGGATATTAATGAGGAAAAGAAAAGATAAGGCAGAGCAATAGTGAGGAAAACCTCTGATGGGTAAAGAGAGGGTTCTCCCTGATTCGGGAAACCTCCTTTGGGGGCACTCATTTCCCTGTACAGACATTGTTCACACAGTTGCTCCTGATTTGCTCTCATCATCACTGCAGAGGGCAGCAGAACTCAGCACTGTCACACCATCTTGGCAGTAGGGCAGATTTGCACCATAAGGTTGATGTACTCGTGTTTAGTACCTTGTTAATTGCCCAGTTGGATACCATCCTTTGAATCAGACTATTTCCACCATCAAGGACTTTGACATTAGATCCAATCCAAAAAGTATTTGGCATGTGTTGTAATATATGAGAAGTGTTCCAACAAAGGAAACATAGCAGTCAACATAGGAAATTAGTTGTGCATCCCCTGCTGATCCTATGTTAATCTCTCTCACTGTATCTTCATGTGTAATCCATAAGAAAAATATGTGAAAGTACATGGTTCCACAAACTATTTCTTTTGTTCAAAATTAGAGGGCATAGTTGGAATAGCCCATATATGTGGGCTATTCTCCACAATGCTCATTCTTTTCAAATTGCAGATCAAAATGTTTTGATCAAAACTTTTGAAAGGAAAACCATGCTAAACCTTACTTGATGACTGATTAAAACAAGATAGCCATTCTTTCTTTCAAGGAAGTTGTGGCCATCTCCCCAAATGTTTGTTCTTGAATTCCAAGGGTGTTTGTAATGACCACAAGATGCCTTTAGGCTGGAAGAATCAGGATCTTCACATTCTTCTTCGGCTGATTTTCTTCAACACTTTGGGGTGGGGGGAAGTTTGGTAAAAAAAAAATGGCTAGGGACTTGCAAGCCAACCAATGTCCCATTTTGTTATCTTCTAGAATTGGTCTACTGTAGATTAATTTAATTCTAGAAGGCAACTGTGCTTTTTAATTAAGCTCTGCTATCATCATACCCTCCCAAAGAAACCTCTAGAAAGCTTACCAAAATGATTATTTAAAATATTGCTTTGTTGATAAGTTAGTTAAAACCAGACAATAAATTGAACCCTTAAGATTATTTGAATGGATCAAAAGCTACACACACACACACACACACACTTTTTTCTCCTAAATAAGAAATATGAAGACCCAAAAGGTAGCCTCGTTACAGATTTCCATCTTTTGCCCGTTATAGAATCAGAATGTATTTATTTAATGTAGGGAAAGAAGCAATATCATTGTACTGTTATCTATGAACAGATGAAATACTTGATTTCAGCAGTATAAGAAATATTTATCCGGTATATTTGTGTTTGCTCAACCTGTTGATCATCTTCTGGCCTTCTATACAGTGGTTTTAGAATTGATTCAAAAATAATGTTTTATTTTAAATTCTGTCTATGGATCTAATTCTTCTCAACTAATGGTTCCGTTGTAAAAGTTGAGTGTATGTAAATACAGGTAGTCCTTGATTTACAACAAGTGAGCCTAAAATTTCTGTTGTTAAGTGAGACATTTGTTAAGAGAGTTTTGCCCCATTTTATGACATTTCTTGTCACAGTTGTTAAGTGAATCGCTGTAGTTGTTAAGTAAGTTACTTAACAACTCTTAAGTGAATCACTGCAGTTGTTAAGTGAATCACTGCAGTTGTTAAGTTAGTTAACAACACTGCTGTTGTTAAATGAATCTGGCTTCCCCATGGACTTTGCTTGTCAGAAGTTCGCAAAAGATGATCACATGATCCCGGGACACAGCAACAGCCATAAATATGAACCAGTTGCCAAATATCTTAATTTTAATCACGTGACCGTGGTTGTTGCTGCAATTGTCATAAGTGTGAAAAACAGTCATAAGCCACTTTTTTGAGTGCCATTGTAACTTTGAACAATCACTAAATGAACTGTTGTAAGTCAAGGACTTCCTGTATACATGTAAAGGAGTATGTACCATCACCACACCACACTCACATGGTTGTGTCTTCCAGAATTCTCTGGTTGAGGGTTTCTTTGAGACGGAGGTAGCTAATTTTGATGTCATTCCTTCTACTTCAAGCTTTGCACTTGTTTACCGGTATCTGTATTGCAATACATGTTGTTGGCTAAGTTTATCCAGGTAACTATTTGAAATGATATGAAAAACTGAATAAAATTGAATCAGTTGTTGTTATTGCTGGTGATCAGGTTTTTGAGAAAAACTCAAAATGGAGACAGCTACTTTGGACAGCAATGTATAGTTTTGTTTACATGTGTGTATTGTCTTTTATTTTTTGCCTTGTAGCCACTTCATACAGAGTTGCACTCAGCGATTGAAAATGTGTTTCTACACCAAACAGAGTCAAACAGCTTTTTCATGCAACTAGGAACCAATTTATTCAAAGACGTCTGGACAAAAGCATAGGAAAGGCTGATACTGGGGACCTAAAAAGGAGATGGAAAGTAAGTTCCAAGGGAAGGGTAAGTATACACATTCAGAGAAGTTGTGGGGCACATGGAGAATCTTCACCTCCATTGAAAGAATTTCAGTACTGCTTTCAAAGCCTTTTAATAAAATCTATTACCAACCAGTTTCATTTCAGAGAATGAACTATGACAGTGATGGTGAACCTTTTAGAGTCCGAGTGCCCAAACTGCAACGCAAAACCCACTTATGCATCGTCGGGTGCCGGGTGGGTATGGCCCATTGGCTGGGTGTGGCCAATTGGGTGGGTGTGGCCCATTGGGTGGGCATGGCTGCGGTGGTAACGGCAGACTGGGTGGGACTAAAAAGTTCAATCAATCAATTCCAACTTTGCAAGATCTTTTTTTCCCCGCCAGAAGTTGAAATTGACTAATTGATTGAACCTCTTTTTTTTTTGCACACGGCGGAGGCCTAAAGCGAAAAGTTTTTATAAAACCCAGCTGAAGGCTTAGGACTGGGCGACGGCACACGTGCCCACAGAGAGGGCTCTGAGTGCCGCCTCTGGCACCCGTGCCATAGGTTCGCCACCACTGAACTATGAAATATTTTTCAGCTTGGCACATTGGCTGAGCCTGAACAGAGAGGGAGAACACAGAGCAAGAAACCTCACATGGGTACACAAACACACAAACACGAAGTTATGTGATTTGAAGTTATGTTACTGGCAAAGATAATAGTGGAGATGGCAGAATCACAGCCTCAAGGGACTTGGCTGCTGCTTGGTGAATCCAGGGCAGCTCAGGAGCTCCTAGTCTCTATGGCAACTATGGACCTGCCTCAGGTAATATAGAGCTCAGTACATATTGGGCACTAGGTCTGTGTTTTGTCTTGGGGCAGTTACAGTGCAATCTACTATGTGAGGTTATTAGTATCACTTCATTACTATGGAGAGATCATTCTTTGGATGCCTTCTGATTTGCTAATACCACACCCAAGCAAGGAGACCCATCCTGTTAGATTAGCCCATCCCAGTTGACTGACGGACTCTTGGGTTTCCATGACGATCTGATGGTGATTCAACTGAGGCCTTGGTAGGCAGGTGATGAGGCCCTGGACTAAATTGCTGCTATGCAGCTCCTATCTGTGCACCAATCCCAGGGTGCACCTTGGTTTTCCGGGAGTTCCACTGAAGTGCCACTCTGAAGTTTACTCAGTGAAATTTATTTTAAAAATAGTAAAAATAAGGGATTTAGGATTGTTCTCATTCACAGGCTAGAGGAGTTAATGCTTGTTCTCTATGCCTTAACAACAATTCCCTCACTTTCAAACTTGTTATTTGAGAAAGCTATTCATACCTTCCATAAAGCTACATTACAGATAAATGGGTTTGAACCCATTTAAAACCGGGAGTTACTGCCAAGAAATTCCAGACACTGCATCTAGGAAGAGAATAGATGGACCTCTGACAAAATTTTATTTTTTAAGATTGATCAGGGAAAGTCATCAATAGTTTACTTAGATTGAAAAAGATATAGTTAACTTAGAATTCTTTGAAAGCTGTGTGTAGTACAGCTTTCTCAAATTCTCTTGGAGGGACCTGCGGACAAGTTAAAGACATACAGAATTATATACAAACTATATTTCTCAAAAAATAGAAAAAGAGGCTTGGCATAACCATTTTCAAAGAAACCATCATGTAACTGAGACAGTTTGTCCCTGAGAAATGCAGTCCCTTACAATTTATCTTGGTATGGGGAAGTAAGAGAGAATAATGAAGAAGAAAACCCTGTGGCTACTTGTATACATTTGTTCTTTAAAATTCAGCAGCAGCCTCATTTCAGTGTTTTCGTATCATTCGAAATATTCATCATCCAAAACTTTATTGACATCATTAGTACATAAGGTGCAGTACTTTGCCCCAGTCTAAGAAAAGAAGGATCAGCTTAATGATATAATCAGCAACTCCAGGAAGAGCGGTCAATAATCTATTTCTTGCTGAGGTGCAAAACCTTTGTCTAGACTAGGCTTCTCCAACTTGGTGTCCTAGATCTGTTAAGATTTCAAATTAAATCATTGGAAGAGTTAAAACAGGATAAGGTACTCCAGTCCTGGTTGTTACATCTTCAACTTGTTGACAGATGGCATATAGATCAAAAATTGGGTTTAATGGTAGAAGATGTGAACTTGATAAAACAGATTAAAGATCAAAGTAGAGCCCATATTAGGAGAATATATAGTGTTTTGATAGAATTTGATTCGGAAACGGAATTGGTTAAAGATTGTATGATTAAATGGGCTCAAAATATTCAAGAACCAATTAAATTGGAAACTTGGGAGAAAATTTGGGTAAGAAATGTCA